>NW_020524535.1:97500-135000 GCF_003368295.1 Carassius auratus
GGGGTCAGTTCTCCTCTGACCAGACGAAACCAGTAGTTCAATTCCAGACTGCAGCAAAGTCAGATTGTGCAGAAGAATCATCTGTTTCCTGTGGTCTTGTCCTGGTGCTCCTCTGAGACAAGGTCTTTACAGGGGATCTGTATCTGGGCTCTAGTTGTCCTGGTCTCCGCTGTCTTTCAGGGCAGTAGAGGTCCTTTCTAGGTGCTGATCCACCATCTGGTCTGGATACGTACTGGATCCGGGTGACTGCAGTGACCCTCTGATCTGGATACAGACTGGATCTGGTGGCTACGGTGACCTCGGAACAAGAGAGAAACAGACAAATATTAGCGTAGATGCCATTCTTCTAATGATGTAGCAAGTACATCGGGTGTTATGGGAAGTGTTTCCGGTTCCGGTTTACCTAATTAATGCAGCCTAAAAATCCTTTAACGGATTTGGATATTAAAAGCATATTAGTATGTTATGTGTAAGCCAGGTTAAAGAGATGGGTCTTTAATCTAGATTTAAACTGCAAGAGTGTGTCTGCCTCCCGAACAATGTTAGGTAGGTTATTCCAGAGTTTAGGCGACAAATAGGAAAAGGATCTGCCGCCCGCAGTTGATTTTGATATTCTAGGTATTATCAAATTGCCTGAGTTTTGAGAACGTAGCGGACGTAGAGGGGTATAATGTAAAAGGAGCTCATTCAAATACTGAGGTGCTAAACCATTCAGGGCTTTATAAGTAATAAGCAATATTTTAAAATCTATACGATGTTTGATAGGGAGCCAGTGCAGTGTGGACAGGACCGGGCTAATATGGTCATACTTCCTGGTTCTAGTAAGAACTCTTGCTGCTGCATTTTGGACTAGCTGTAGTTTGTTTACTAAGCGTGCAGAACAACCACCCAATAAAGCATTACAATAATCTAACCTTGAGGTCATAAATGCATGGATTAACATTTCTGCATTTGACATTGAGAGCATAGGCCGTAATTTAGATATATTTTTGAGATGGAAAAATGCAGTTTTACAAATGCTAGAAACGTGGCTTTCTAAGGAAAGATTGCGATCAAGTAGCACACCTAGGTTCCTAACTGATGACGAAGAATTGACAGAGCAACCATCAAGTCTTAGACAGTGTTCTAGGTTATTACAAGTAGAGTTTTTAGGCCCTATGATTAACACCTCTGTTTTTTCTGAATTTAGCAGTAAGAAATTACTCGTCATCCAATTTTTTATATCGACTATACATTCCATTAGTTTTTCAAATTGGTGTGTTTCACCGGGCTGCGAGGAAATATAGAGCTGCGTATCATCAGCATAACAGTGAAAGCTAACACCATGTTTCCTGATGATATCTCCCAAGGGTAACATATAAAGCGTGAAGAGTAGCGGCCCTAGAACTGAGCCTTGAGGTACTCCATACTGCACTTGTGATCGATATGATACATCTTCATTCACTGCTACGAACTGATGGCGGTCATATAAGTACGATTTAAACCATGCTAATGCACTTCCACTGATGCCAACAAAGTGTTCAAGTCTATGCAAAAGAATGTTGTGGTCAATTGTGTCAAACGCAGCACTAAGATCCAATAAAACTAATAGAGAGATACACCCACGATCAGATGATAAGAGCAGATCATTTGTAACTCTAAGGAGAGCAGTTTCAGTACTATGATACGGTCTAAATCCTGACTGGAAATCCTCACATATACCATTTTTCTCTAAGAAGGAATATAATTGTGAGGATACCACCTTTTCTAGTATCTTGGACAGAAAAGGGAGATTTGTGTGTGTGTGAGAGTGTGTGTGTGTGTCTGTGTGTGTGTGTGTGTGTCTGTGTGTATGAGAGAGAGAGTGTGTGTGTGTTTGTCTCTGTCTCTGTATGTGTGAACTGTGTCTCATGCTGGATCCGTCTCTCTCTCACAGATGCACTTCCTGTATCAGTACTCTCTCCAGTTCTTCCTGGACATCTATCACACGGTGTTATATGAGAACTCTAACCTGAAGAGTGTGAGCGACCACACACAGCGTCTGTCTCTCATCACCAAAGACCTGTTCCAGGTGAGCGCACACACACACACACACATTCCGTCTCATCTCACACAAAACTGATTCATTTTTCCTCTTCATTTAATAAAAACCCAAAGTGGACCTTATTAGAAGTATCATAATGATTAAAAAAATGTAAAGTTGTATTAACTGTAGTGAAAAATCACATCTCATCATTTAATTGCTGAAATTATGCATTGTGATGTTCTCTGTTTTGCATTGACTTTGTCATGAAATAGTTGAGATATTTAGTGACGTGTGGTGTGTTTCCTGTTCAGGTGGCGTTTAACCGAGTGGCTCGAGGAATGCTGCATCAGGACCACATCACGTTCGCTATGCTGCTCTCACGAATCAACCTGAAGGGCATGAGCAGGTACAGAGCGGACAGATCTCACAAATGCACTTTCTTCTATGAGGGAGTTAATCTACACTTGAATTCAGCTGCTTCTCTCTGTTTTAAAGTAGTGTGTCACGATGTTTGTCCATGCACAGCATCAATGAGGAAAGAGTCATGTTCTGTATCCTCCAGGTCCTTCATTAGTTGTGTGACTAGTTTGACATGACCTTGACATGTAGTGCGTCTGAATCGGACGTCTCTGTGTGTGGCCTGCGGTCGACTGCTGACGCTGTATATACACACACTCACACACACACACACACACACACTCACACACTCACACTATGTTTGAGCTCAGACTCTTGATGTTTCCTGGTGTTTCTCAGCGAGCCGTCCTTCGACGCAGAGTTCCAGCACTTCCTGCGGGGGAAAGAGATTGTGTTGAGTGGGACGAGCGTGCCGAAGGTGAAGGGTTTGAGCAGCGAGCAGTGCGAGGACATGGTGCGCCTCAGTCGCCTGCCTGCGTTTAAAGAGCTGGTGGAGAAGGTGCAGGCGGACGAGGTGAGCGTCTCTCTGTCTCTCTGTCCTGTACACGTCTGCTCTTCACCACAGAGCGTCTCAATGTACACTGCCTTCTGTCCTCCAGCAATTCTTCATGTGGATCGAGAGCAACTCTCCGGAGCTGTCAGTGCCGTACCTGTGGACCGAAGAGAAGGCGTCCAGTGAGTCCGACACACTTCCACACGCAGCTCCCTGTGAGAGACCGCAGAACTGACTCCTGTTTGTCTGTCTGTCCTCAGCTCCGATCGGTCAAGCCGTCCACCAGCTGCTGCTGATCCAGGCGTTCAGACCCGACCGTCTGCTGGCCATGACACACATCTTTGTGTCTAAAGTCATGGGAGAAAACTTCATGGCCATCATGGAGCAGCCGCTGGACCTGGCCAACGTCGTGGACAGTGAGGTGAGGTCGCGCGCGCGCGCGTGTGTGTGTGGTGTGCGCTGACGCTGTATCAGTCAAGTCACCTTTATTTATATAGCGCTTTTAACAATACAAATTGTAACAAAGCAACTGAACAACATTCATTAGGAAAACGGTGTCAATAATGCAGAATGACAGTTAAAGGCAGTTCATCATTGAATTCAGTGATGTCATCTCTGTTCAGTTTAAATAGTGTCTGTGCATTTATTTGCAATCAAGTCAACGATATCGCTGTAGATGAAGTGACCCCAACTAAGCAAGCCAGAGGCGACAGCGGCAAGGAACCGAAACTCCATCGGTGACAGAATGGAGAAAAAAACCTTGGGAGAAACCAGGCTCAGTTGGGGTCAGTTCTCCTCTGACCAGACGAAACCAGTTGTTAAATTCCAGGCTGCAGCAAAGTCAGATTGTGCAGAAGAATCATCTGTTTCCTGTGGTCTTGTCCTGGTGCTCCTCTGAGACAAGGTCTTTACAGGGGATCTGTATCTGGGCTCTAGTTGTCCTGGTCTCCGCTGTCTTTCAGGGATGTAGAGGTCCTTTCTAGGTGCTGATCCACCATCTGGTCTGGATACGTACTGGATCCGGGCGACTGCAGTGACCCTCTGATCTGGACACAGACTGGATCTGGTGGCTACGGTGACCTCGGAACAAGAGAGAAACAGACAAATATTAGCGAAGATGCCATTCTTCTAATGATGTAGCAAGTACATCGGGTGTTATGTGAAGTGTTTCCGGTTCCGGTTTACCTAATTAATGCAGCCTAAAAATCCTTTAACGGATTTGGATATTAAAAGCATATTAGTATGTTATGTGTAAGCCAGGTTAAAGAGATGGGTCTTTAATCTAGATTTAAACTGCAAGAGTGTGTCTGCCTCCCGAACAATGTTAGGTAGGTTATTCCAGAGTTTAGGAGCCAAATAGGAAAAGGATCTGCCGCCCGCAGTTGATTTTCTTTTTTCAAAGTTTTTCAAATTGGTGTGTTTCACCGGGCTGCGAAGAAATATAGAGCTGCGTATCATCAGCATAACAGTGAAAGCTAACACCATGTTTCCTGATGATATCTCCCAAGGGTAACATATAAAGCGTGAAGAGTAGCGGCCCTAGTACTGAGCCTTGAGGTACTCCATACTGCACTTGTGATCGATATGATACATCTTCATTCACTGCTACGAATTGATGGCGGTCATATAAGTACAATTTTAACCATGCTAATGCACATATCAGTGTGTGTGGTGTTCTGACGCTCTGGTGCCGCAGATGCTGTATTAGTGTGTGTGTGTGCAGGTGAAGCCGGGGACGCCGGTGCTGATGTGCTCTGTTCCAGGGTATGATGCCAGCGGTCTGGTGCGGGATCTCGCAGCCGAGCAGAACAAACACATCACCTCCATTTCCATCGGTACGTACATAAGTGTTGGGAAGTTACTTTTTCAAAAAACAACGCACGAATTACTGTTAGTGCTGGGCAATGATTAATCTCCTCCAAAATAAGTTGTTGTTGGCATAATATATGTGTGTGTGCTGTAGTGAAGTAACACACACGTGCTCCATCTTCAGGTTCTGCTGAAGGCTTCAATAAAGCCGACAGAGACATCAACACAGCGGTGAAGTCCGGCAGGTGAGAGGAGTGCAGCTGAGCGTCACACTCCTGATTGGTCAGGTCTGCTGGTCAGGTGACCTGACGTGTGTTTGTGTGTCAGGTGGGTGATGCTGGAGAACGTTCATCTGGCTCCCGGTTGGCTGATGCAGCTGGAGAAGAAGCTTCACTCCATGCAGCCGCACGCAAGCTTCCGGCTCTTCCTCACCATGGAGATCAACCCCAAGGTCACGCATCACTTCCTGTGCTCACTGTGTGCTGTGGTGAGGAGTGTGTGGTCTGATGTTGAGCGTGTCTCCCTCAGGTCCCTGTGAACCTGCTGCGTGCCGGACGCATCTTTGTGTTCGAGCCTCCTCCGGGGATGAAGGCTAATATGCTGCGCACGTTCAGCAGTATTCCTGTGGCACGCATGTGTAAGGTGAGCTCCAGACGAATCTCCACTGCACTCCATCACGTGTTTACTGGATCTGTGTGACCTCACGCCTGTCGTCTGTGTTCTCAGTCTCCAAATGAAAGAGCACGCTTGTACTTCCTGCTGGCCTGGTTCCACGCCGTCATCCAGGAGCGCCTGCGTTACGCTCCGCTCGGCTGGTCCAAGAAGTACGAGTTCGGAGAGTCGGATCTGCGCTCGGCCTGCGACACGGTGGACACCTGGCTGGACGACACGGCGAAGGTTCGAGCCGCTCCTCATCTCCTGTGTGTGTGTGTGTGTGTGTGTGTGTATGTGTGTGTACGTGTGTGTGAGAGGCTCTGAGCGTCTGTGGTTCTCCGCAGGGCCGGCAGAACATCTCTCCAGATAAGATCCCGTGGGCGGCGCTGAGGACACTGATGGCTCAGTCCATCTACGGCGGTCGCATCGACAACGAGTTCGACCAGCGGCTGCTCAACACCTTCCTGGAGCGTCTCTTCACCACCAGCAGCTTCGACAGCGAGTTCAAGCTGGCGCTCAAAGTGGACGGACACAAGGACATCAAGATGCCCGACGGGATCCGGTCAGAGCAAACCTTTCAGTTTAATCCTGTTTCTGTTCTGTGTGTTCTGTCGGTGTGGCGCTCAGCTTCACAGACAGTGGTGAAATAAAGAAGTTAAAAGCTAGAGCAGTTATAAACGCTCACAGACGCAACATTTCTCAGGCAAGAAAGATCCATCGTCTGTTGTGAGTCCAAACAGAAGTCTACACAGAGTCTGATAACTTACAGCTGGAAGAATAGTCTCATAACTGCTGAATTTAGATCCATTAGCTTCTGTTTAGACTGAAGCTGAAGCGCTGTGTTCTGGATAAACCACATGGGGCAGTGTTTGAGACGTGTGTGTGTGTGTGTGTGTGTGTGTGGCAGGCGTGAGGAGTTCATCCACTGGGTGGAGATGCTGCCGGACACACAGACTCCGTCGTGGCTGGGTTTGCCGAGTAACGCGGAGAAGGTCCTGCTCACGACTCAGGGTACGAGCATCTGTGGGACTGTCATGAGGACGTGTTTACTCCTGAACTCTGACCCCTCTCGTCTTCATCTCTCTCTCTGTCTCTGTCTCGAGGTCATTCTGTCATTCGCAGGCTTTCATCCTTCGGTTCTGTGAGTTTCTGTCAGAACACACCTCCTCGGCTGCGTGTGCTCGAGTCGTTAGCTCCGTACGCAGCGGAGCGGGTGTCTTCTGTCTCCTCAGCCTCCAGTAGCTGTATTTCACTGCCATCATGTCTCTGGCTTCCTGCTGCTGTTTTCTCCTCTCAGATCAGTTCAGTTCTTCTCAAATGCATGTCATCCTCAGTGAAGTTCATCCTTAGTCTTAAGTTCATTCTGTGCGGCTTCATTCAGAATGTTTTCCTGATCAGACCGTGGCACGTCTTCCAGTCACTCATTATAACACAGTGCCTGAACACTTAAGTTTTGTCCAGCTGTTAATTTGATCTCCCTCCTTCACTTCCTGTGTGCGTATCCCTCCCGTCCCTCACTTCCTGTCCCCGTGGCCGCTCCTTCCTCCCGCTCAGGCATTGACATGATGGGGAAGCTGCTGAAAATGCAGATGTTGGAGGATGAGGACGATCTGGCGTACGAGACGGAGAAGAAGCAGCGCAGCACGTCGTCGTCGGACGCACAGCCGGCCTGGATGAGGACGCTTCACACCACGGCACGCAACTGGCTTCAGCTGATCCCGGAGTCTGTGAACCCGCTCAAACGCACCGTGGAGAACATCAAGGTACGACTGCAGGCGTTTCGCCCGGAGTCCAGACTAACCCTGGATCCGTTCAGGCATGCTTCAGAGACACACACACGGTTCCAGTTCATGTTCTGATGGTGCATGTGATTAATCATGATTTAGAAGTCATACACACCTGTGTCTGATAGACTGCTCTGTGTTTTGTTGATGTCTGTTCTTCCCAGGATCCTCTGTTCCGCTTCTTCGAGCGCGAGGTGAAGATGGGCTCACAGATGCTGCAGGACGTGCGTCAGGATCTCACCGATGTGGTGCATGTGTGCGAGGGCAAGAAGAAGCAGACCAACGTCCTGCGCACGCTCATCAACGACCTGGTCAAGGGTGAGTGAGCGGGGTGACCTCTGACCCTTCTGATGTGTGTGCCGGGTCACTGACGCTGTCCCGTGCTCCGCAGGAATCCTGCCGCGCAGCTGGAGCCGCTACACCGTCCCCGCGGTTCTGACCGTCATCCAGTGGGTGGCAGACTTCAGCGAGAGGATCAAGCAGCTGCAGCAGATCTCTCAGGCAGCGGCCAGCGGAGGCGCTAAAGAGCTGAAGGTGTCCTGCTCAAACACTCCCTGGACCTGATCCAGATCATCCACACTGCTGCACACACACTGATCACAGCATCATTTCTGTTTCAGTGTCTCAATAGAGATCGCGTAACTCGAGCTTAACACGTTTGGCTGATTTTCCAGATCAGAGAGAGTGTGTGTGAATGGTTGCCAGGTTAGGAAGGTCAAGTATACCACTGTGCTGGAAATGAGAAGCTCTGAATAGAGGGTTAACCTCATGGCACCAGGAAAGCTTGTTACTGACGTCACCTTTATTTCTCTAGGCAAACATCACAGACAATTAACACTTAATAAATCAAGAGAAGCAGCAATCACAATTGAAACGTGATTGATAAAACAGATAGTTGCAGTCCTTGATTCTGATTGGCTGAGCCGCGATCAAAGCTGTTCTAAACTCTACAAAGTGTCAATTCAGCTTTGTTTGTTTGTGTGTTGCTCGGCAACCACTCTGTTGGAACCACAGCTGTTTCTGAGGAGCTACATTGTTTGGTGGAAGAATACTGTTTTTATTAATATCACACTTTATTTGTGCCGTTTTATTCTGTGAAACATATGAAATAAGTTTCATAAAAGCAGTAAGCCTGGTGAAGCCGTGGTTCAGTGATATACAAAGGTATAATATATAAAGGTGTTTTAGTCATATTAACAACACCCCTTAGCGGTTATAAATCAGTGTAAACCACAGCTTTATTCTGAAACCGTTGTGTGGTTTTCCTTCTCATCACTGAAGCTGCTCCGACTCGGGCTGGATTAGATGAAGTGCTCCAGCTGTCGTGTGTTTTAACTGGCTCTGCTTCTCCTGCAGAACATCCATGTGAACCTGGGCGGTCTGTTCGTGCCCGAGGCCTACATCACGGCCACACGTCAGTACGTGGCTCAGGTGAACAGCTGGTCTCTGGAGGAGCTGTGTCTGGAGGTGAACGTGACGTCTGCACAGGGAGCAGCGCTGGACGCCTGCAGCTTCGGGATCAAGGGTGAGAGAGACGAGTGTGTATGTCTGAGAGAGGTGTGTGTGTGTGTGTGTGTGTGTGTATGTATCTGAGCGCTCTGTCCGTCTCCACAGGTCTGAAGCTGCAGGGGGCCACCTGCTCCAACAACAAGCTCTCTCTGTCCAACAGTATCTCGACTGAACTGCCGCTGACGCAGCTGCGCTGGATGAAGCAGATCAACAGCGAGAAGAGGAACATGGTCAGTCACGAGGAACACCTAACACTGCTCTGATCTTCTGCTTCCTTCCTGATTCACAGTGTTTCTCTCTCTGTGTTTTCGTCTGTAGGTCACGCTGCCCGTGTATCTCAACTTCACTCGCTCCGACCTCATCTTCACCGTCGACTTCGACATCGCCACCAAAGAAGACCCGCATCACTTCTACGAGCGCGGTGTGGCCATCCTGTGCACCGACTAGATGCTGTTTGACCAGTCCCTCACCTCTACTAGTCATTCCCCTGTGTGTGTGTGTGTGTGTGTGTGTGTGTGTAGGTGGATCACAGCAGAGCGTGTCATGTGTTTAGAAAGTCAGACGAATGTTAGACGATGGATTGTGTTGGAGTTTCTGAGGCAGATGTTGTAATGGAACAGACGGGATTGTGTGTGTGCTTTAGATGGAAAAATGGAAGTTGAAGTATTGATGATTGGTGGTTTCCAATAAAGCTCATTTAGACTGTGTTTTGTATCTGCATGTTAATTAATTCGAGCCTGTAGGATGTGCATGTCAAATAATAAATCTACCATGTCTGGAAAAAAGTGTCTCCAGAGTTTTTCATTAAAACAGAGTTCAAGAAAGCACAGGTTCCTGATCAGATCAGATCTGTTGTGATGGTTCTGCAGCGCCACCTCGTGTCCTGATCAGGACTAACACTTCCAGAACCTCTCAGAGCTCCAGATCTGATTCTGACTGTGATTATAGGTTCAGATGAAGCTCTGTGTGATGCTTGGCTTCCTCTCACACACCACACAGTCCAGAGAAACACAGACTTTATTTTCACCCCATGATGCTGTGCACAATAAAGAACCGCACATACACTCAACTTCCAGATGTGCTTCTGCAGACTGGGTCATGATATTGAAAAGGTTTATGAAACAAGTGAAATTCAAATGAAAAAATCTATATGAACATGGTCTACAAACATTAACACGGAACAGGAGTTCTTCAGATGTTCTTCTCTCTTTGGATCCAAATAAAATAAATCCGTCCACTGCATTCATCCTTATAAGAGAAACTAATATCTGTGTTCTGCAGACATTATTCATCATTACATCAGCTTCCTGACGAAAACAGATCTATATTACTTTAGACTGTAGTTCTATAGATGGCCACTCGCTGTTCATAAAGAAAAACAGATGAAACCCGTGAGCAATTTACTCAGAACTCATGAATAAAGGTTAGGTTTATTAGTCTTGATTTATTGTGTTGCACCTGAAGTCGGGAATGAAGAACTCTTCTCAATGGGTTTTAACAAATATTAGAGTCTTATTAGAGTCTCTATTTCCAAACGACTAAACAAAGCCACACATGCGGTGAATCTGAAGTCCTCAGAAAGCCACGCTCTCCAGCTCCATATCACTGATGCACTGCCTCTTCCTCTGCATCCCGTCGTCCACATCACCCGGAGGAGGGAAGAACTTCCTCTTGGAGAACGCTCCCTGGAGAGCAGGACTGTCTGGAGACCCGGTGTCTCTGGTGGAGGTCACCGCAGGAGAGTTCAGGGAGGATCTGGTGTTGAAGCCGGAGTCAGACAGATCTGCTTTCACACTCTTCAGGGTCTTACAGGAAGAGCAGAAGCTCTGGCCCGGCGTCTCCTGCTCCGAGTCGCTGGATGACCGCATCTGAACATCTGCAGCATCTGACCTCGACCTCACTTCTCCAGAAGCAGATCGACGGCTCGTCCCTTTCACCCGGAGCCCGCCCAGCCTTTGCTTCTTTGACCCTTCAGCAGAAGAACCAGAGTCTTCAGAACTTCCATCGTAGGGATCCAGGCTCTGAAAATGTGTCAGAACTTCAGGAAACACCAACAAAGCTCTTTCCAGAGATGACTGATCACTGAGAGACGCGGTGTGTAGCTGGAGCAGGTGTTTGTTTACCTGCTGGTAGTGATGTCCAGTGAAGCGCTGGAGTTTCTGAGGAGCTTCTGGAGCACTGCTCTCACAGCCCTGACACAAGAGTACACAGATCTTCTGCTTTATAATGATAGAAGGAATCTGAATGTTTGAGGATGATCTTTATCAGAAATACCTTGCTGCTGACATCAGACCATCTCGGGTTTGACTCGGACTCTGAGTCTGAGCTGGAGTCTACTTTACACATCTCCTGACAGAACACCACAGATGCATTAAACACACTCACAACAGACAGAGACACAATGAAAGAGGAAACTCTTACCATGTATTTGAATGCCAGTCTACCAACAACGTCTGACTGACTATTGATCAGTTCTTCCATTCCCAATCACTGAGTAAATCTCATCGCCATCTCACTCAGTTTACTCTGCTTTTATATCTCAGTCAATCGTGCCATGTTATAGAGAGTGTGTGTGCGTGCGCGTGCACGTGCAGGCTTCAGTCGAGGCCTTTTCTTCAGATTGGAAACCAATTACACGACAAACAACGAGATTCTCGAAATATTCTTAAATATCAGATGGGCTTTTTATACGGGAGATCATTGAATAATCAGAAATCTTGGTTTGGACGTCAATTATACTAATACTTTTCACACAGTAATTGGTAGAAGAAACAAAACAGTTAACATGTGTGAGGACGGATGGGAAATAAAATAATTAGACTGTATTTGGGAAGTGTTGTTTAATTATTTATATTTCGTAAATACTTTAATATTTGATGAATGACAATGTTATTTTTATTTATTTTGAATCGCATGTATGTGTGTGTGTGTGTGTGTGTAAATGCGCATGTACTCTCACTAATGCTAATGTGTTGTATTTATTTATTTTAATCACGCAATAAAAAAAATCTACGTAATTTTCGGTGTAATAGTAAGAGACCAAACACAATTTAAAAAAGTACAGCTCATCCAAAGCCAGTTCAGTAAAACGCGACACTATCTGCGGAGCGCGTCTGATCGCGGCGCGTCGGTGTGTAGTGCGCATGCGCAGCGCGTCAGATCCGGCTGCGGAAGGATGAATGTAAATGTCAAAGATGGCGGCGGAGGGAGGAGGGAAGGAGATGAACGAGATCAAGAGTCAGTTCAGCACGCGAGAAGGCGCATATAAACTCCTCACGCACTCAGAGTACAGCAGACCCAACCGAGTGCCCTTCAACTCTCAGGGATCGAACCCCGTCAGAGTCTCGTTCGTCAACGTCAACGATCAGTCCGGGAACGGCGAGCGCATCTGCTTCAATGTGGGCCGGGAGCTTTATTTCTACATCTATAAAGGCGTCAGGAAGGTGAGCGCGACGCGTGTTTATCTGCGCTTTCGTTAAATAGCTGTTATTTCACATCAAGGGTGACGCGACGTGAATGTCACACGCACGCGCACGCACTCGAGCGTTCTCACACCTGTCGCGCAGATCAAAGAGAGACGTTTGTTTATTTCTGTGCGCGCACGCGCGTGTGTGTGTGATTCTCTCTGTCTCTCTCTCTGTCTCTCTCTCTCTCAATTCAATTTAATTCAATTCAATTCAGTTATCTTTATTGGCATGGCACAAGTCAAGTCACCTTTATTTATATAGAGTTTTAAACTAAATACATTGCGTCAAAGCAACTGAACAACATTCATTAGGAAAACAGTGTCTCAATAATGCAGAATGATAGTTAAAGGCAGTTCATCATTGAATTCAGTGATGTCATCTCTGTTCAGTTTAAATAGTGTCTGTGCATTTATTTGCAATCAAGTCAATGATATCGCTGTAGATGAAGTGACCCCAACTAAGCAAGCCAGAGGCGACAGCGGCAAGGAACCGAAACTCCATCGGTGACAGAATGGAGAAAAAAACCTTGGGAGAAACCAGGCTCAGTTGGGGTCAGTTCTCCTCTGACCAGACAAACCAGTAGTTCAATTCCAGACTGCAGCAAAGTCAGATTGTGCAGAAGAATCATCTGTTTCCTGTGGTCTTGTCCTGGTGGTCCTCTGAGACAAGGTCTTTACAGGGGATCTGTATCTGGGCTCTAGTTGTCCTGGTCTCCGCTGTCTTTCAGGGCAGTAGAGGTCCTTTCTAGGTGCTGATCCACCATCTGGTCTGGATACGTACTGGATCCGGGTGACTGCAGTGACCCTCTGATCTGGACACAGACTGGATCTGGTGGCCACGGTGACCTCGGAATAAGAGAGAAACAGACTAATATTAGCGTAGATGCCATTCTTCTAATGATGTAGCAAGTACATCGGGTGTTATGTGAAGTGTTTCCGGTTCCGGTTTACCTAATTAATGCAGCCTAAAAATCCTTTAACGGATTTGGATATTAAAAGCATATTAGTATGTTATGTGTATGTCAGGTTAAAGAGATGGGTCTTTAATCTAGATTTAAACTGCAAGAGTGTGTCTGCCTCCCGAACTATGTTAGGTAGGTTATTCCAGAGTTTAGGAGCCAAATAGGAAAAGGATCTGCCGCCCGCAGTTGATTTTGATATTCTAGGTATTATCAAATTACCTGAGTTTTGAGAACAAAAGTATATTTTGCATTGCCAAACCCTACATATGAAAAGAGAACATATACAACAGTGTGATTAGGAACAATATAGCAATTGAAATAACATTTGAACAAGTAATATTAGAAGAACGATATTAAAACACATTGATACATATAAACGTATGATTTTCTTAGAGTTATGTAACAGATTATTTATTCATTTAATTAATAACTGGATTCAGCATCATCTACAGTCGTGTGTGTGTTGGTTTGGTGTGAGTGTATTCTCTGGATGTTGTGTGTTGGCTGTGTCTCAGGAGTCGGCAGGCTGTTATTAATCTTGCCGCTATATTTGCACATTCAGATTTTTCACCGAGAATGAAGGTGAGTTTTTCGGTTGGGGTGCAATTATTAAAATGGGGAAATGTTTTGTTTATTTTGGTATAGTAGTGGTTTCTGATGGTTTGGTATTTGGGGCATAGTGTGAGGAAGTGCAGCTCTGTTTCGATCTCTCCCAGAATGCAGTGGGAGCAGAGTCTCTGTGTTTGTCTGCGGCGGCCCGTCTCTACGGCCAGACTGTGCTCACTTACTCTGTACATCTCATCTCTCTCTCTCTCTCTCTCTCTCTCTCTCTCTCTCTCTCTCTCTCTCTCTCTCTCTCTCTCTCTCTGTGTGTGTGTGTGTGTGTCCAGTGCTGAACTGCGGATGTAACGTTTTGTCTTACATCAACCCAGTGTGTTTTGGTGCAGTACATCGTGAAATGAACACACTCAATAAAACAGACAAATTCCCTGCGCCTGTTGTTTGTGTTGTGTGAGTGAGTGTGTGTGAGACAGAGAGAGAGAGAGTGTGTGTTTGTGAGTGAGAGTGTTTGTCAGTGAGAATGTGTGTGTGTGTGTGTGTGTGTGAGTGAAACTGAGTGAGGGTGAGCGTGTGTGAGTGAGCGAGAGATTGAGTGTGAAAGTATGCATGAGAATGTGTGATTGTGTGTGTGTGTGTGTGTGTGTGAGAGAGAGAGTGAAACTGAGTGCCTGAGAGTGAGAATGTGTTAGTGCGCGCACATGAGAGTGAGCTTATGTGCATGAGAGTGAGCATCTGCCTGAGTGAGTGTGTGTGTGTGTGTGTGTGAGAGCGTGATAGAGAATGTGTGAGAGAGTGCATGAGAGAATGTCAGTGCTTGTGAGTGAGCATGTGTGTGTGAGTGAGCGTGTGAGAGAGTGTGCACGTGCGAGTGAGCTTGTGTGAGAGTGAGTGAGAGATTGTGTGTGAGCGAGAGTGCATAAGAGAATGTGAGAGATTGTGCGTGTGAGAGCGTGCGTATGTGCATGAGAGTGAGCGTCTGCTTGAGTTAGCATGTGAGAGTGTGCGTGAGAGTGTGTGTGCGTGAGAGAGTGTGCGTATGTGCATGAGAGTGAGCGTCTGCGCGAGTGTGTGCGTGATAGAGAGCGTGATCGAGAGAATGTGAGAGTGCGTGCATGTCCCCATTTTTCAAAACACTTATAAATCATACAGAATGAGTTTTTTTGAGAAAGTAAAAATGCACAAAGTTTCCTGTGAGGGTTAGGGTTAGGTGTAGGGTTGGTGAAGGGCCATAGAATATACAGTTTCTACAGAATAAAAACCATTACACCTATGGGATGAACACACTTTACACAAAAACAAACGTGTGTGTATCTGGTTGTTCTGCAGGTGTTCAGTCTCTCTCTATCTCTCTCTCTGTGTGTGTGTGTGTGTGTGTGTGTGTGTTGGGCTGTAGGCTGCTGATCTGAGTAAGCCCATAGACAAGCGGATCTACAAGGGAACGCAGCCCACGTGCCACGACTTCAATCACCTGACGGCGACGGCGGAGAGCGTGTCTCTGCTGGTGGGCTTCTCCGCTGGACAGGTGCAGCTCATCGACCCCATCAAGAAGGAGACCAGCAAACTCTTCAATGAAGAAGTGAGTGTCGTAGGGCTCTGTCAAACAGACTTCTTTCCCCCCCACATTCAATTTAAATTCTAGATTCAAGTTTAATGGTTTAATTAAGGGTTTATTATCCAAAAAGATGGCCCTTAGAAAGTCTACATTTTTCTGGATTCTTTGTTTTGTGATTTACCGTATTTTCCGGACTATAAGTCGCACTGTTTTTCATAGTTTGGCTGGTCCTGTGACTTATAGTCAGGTGCGACTTATTTATCAAAATTAATTTGACATGAACCAAGAGAAAACATTACGGTCTCCAGCCGCTAGAGGGCGCTGTATGCTGCTCAGTGCTGCTGTAGTCTACACTGAACACATAGAGCGCCCTCTAGCGGCTGGAGACCTGTTTTCTCTCGGTTCTTGGTTCTAAATAAATGTGACTTATAGTCCAGTGTGACTTATGTTTTTTTTCCTCATCATGACGTATTTTTGGACTGATGCGACTTATACTCAGAAAAATAGGGTAATATAAATTTATTATCCAATGAATTCTATTGGTTACCTATTGTTTGCAATAAAACAAACTGCTGCACAACATAAAATGTGTAATATTCCTTAATAATACCATTTATTAAAACTATAATGTATTATTATTATTATTATTATTATTATTATTATTATTATTACTGCTGTACCATAATAATGTATTTCTTAAAGTGAAACGTTTATTTTGGTGAGTTGTAGTGAAGGGCTGTGAGTTTCTGTGTCATCTGTCCATAGTGTTCTCAGATGGTGACTTTCTTCTGTATCCAATTTTTATGACAGGATTCTGTGATTCTGTCTGTGTTTTCTGCATCGTGAGACTCTTATCTCTGTATCTGTGTTTGTTGTGTTCTGGAGGACATGTTAGTTTATTCTCATTGATTTTGATCCTCTCCTTTAACCTCGTGTCCTCTCTGTCTTGTGTCTTCTCCTGCTCCGCTCAGAGACTCATAGATAAATCCCGGGTCACGTGTGTGAAGTGGGTCCCGGGCTCCGAGAGCCTGTTCCTCGTGGCTCACTCCAGCGGGAGCATGTACCTGTATAACGTGGAGCACACCTGCGGCACCACGGCGCCTCACTACCAGCTGCTGAAGCAGGGCGAGAACTACAGCGTTCACACCTGCAAGAGCAAGTCCACGCGCAACCCTCTGCTCAAGTGGACGGTGGGCGAGGGCGCGCTCAACGAGTTCTCCTTCTCTCCCGACGGGAAGTTCCTGGCCTGCGTGAGTCAGGACGGTTTCCTGCGGGTCTTCAACTTCGACGCGGTGGAGCTGCACGGCACCATGAAGAGCTACTTCGGAGGCCTGCTGTGCGTCTGCTGGAGCCCTGACGGGAAGTACATCGTGGCCGGCGGCGAGGACGACCTGGTGACCGTCTGGTGCTTCTCAGACTGCCGGGTGATCGCCCGCGGACACGGACACAAGTCCTGGGTGAGCGTGGTGGCGTTTGACCACTACACCACCAGCGTGGAGGAGAGCGAGCCCATGGAGTTCAGCGGCAGCGACGAGGACTTCCAGGATCAAATCCACTTCGGCCGAGACCGGGCCAACAGCACACAGTCACGTCTGTCCAAGCGCAACTCCACGGACAGCCGACCGGTCAGCGTGACCTACCGCTTCGGCTCGGTGGGGCAGGACACTCAGCTGTGCCTGTGGGACCTGACGGAGGACATCCTGTTCCCACACCTCCCTCTGTCCCGGACGCGGACGCACACTAATGTGATGAACGCCAGCGCCCCGCCGGCCGCAGGGAGCGGAGGCAGCGGCTCCATCAACCCCAGCACCAACGGCAGCAGCAGCGGCTCAAGTGTGCCGGCGAACACACTCCCCGCTCCGCTGCCGCGCTCCAACAGTCTCCCGCACTCCGCCGCTAACAGCAAGAGCGCCGCCTCGGACAACCCCATCGCTGCCGGAGTCAGCAAGTTCGCCACGCTCTCGCTGCACGACCGCAAGGAGCGGCACCCCGACAAAGACCACAAGCGCAACCACAGCATGGGCCACATCAGCAGCAAGAGCAGCGACAAGCTCAACCTGCTGACCAAAACCAAAACAGACCCCGCCAAGACTCTGGGCACGCCGCTGTGTCCGCGCATGCAGGACGTGCCGCTGCTCGAGCCGCTCATCTGTAAAAAGATCGCACACGAGAGACTCACCGTGCTCATCTTTCTAGAGGACTGTTTAGTGACCGCGTGTCAGGAGGGGTTTATCTGCACGTGGGCGAGACCCGGCAAAGTGGTGAGTTCCTCTCTACCTCATGAAGTGAACACTTTTACCTTGTCAAAAACAGCTCTGCTCACACACAACTGCTTAGATTCGCGATCACACATGCTCTGTTTCTACTGTGGACACGCATCGTCCTCCGTCGTCTCATAACACAAACACCGTTGAAAATCATATGAAATTACTATCAACTAGAGATGTTCCGATACCCTTTTTCTCTTCCCGATACCGATTCCGATACCTGGGCTCAGGGTATCGGCCGATACCGAGTACTGATCCGATACCTGGGTGTATATCTGTATATACAGCTGTATATACTACTAGCCCTGTGTAAATTGCTAGAATTCTTTTTATGGTGTGCTTCAGACAGATCCCTCAATAAAACATGAACAAATACATGGTGAACTACTGTATTTATTACAGTATTTTTATTATCTAACATGAATTTGACAGTATTATTTATTTTCATATGCAAAAAAGAACTTCAAATGCAGCCAAAAATCTAACACCGCAAACTAAAAAAGGTATTTAAGTTTTACAATATAACTGTATAAAAAAACTGCAACAAATAAGTCTAGGAATATAAAAAAAGATCTATTAATCAGATAATCTCTTTACAACAAAACAAGTAAAAAACAAGCAACCATCTAGGCATAATTATTATTATTATAGAGACGTATTATTATTACTGTAGGCTACAACAGTAGCTTTATATATTGTCAATTTACTCATGTAAACCAAACATTTATTTTAATGGGCTGCCATGAAGATCTTTGAGTGTCTGTGTTTATGATATGACAGTATTCTCAAATGAAACGGTAAATTCTCATGAAGTGACGGTTTATGCGTTCGTGTCCTCATGACACACAGCAGAGACTACAAAACAGCGAGCTCTCGCGCATCTGTGCCAGTCACCCACAGAGATGTAGATTTTGCGGGAGTAATATTTAAATAGTATTTTGCAGTTTAATATTCACAGACACTAGTATATATTCGGCTACTGTCTGGAGCCCTGCGCTTTGACTAACACGGAAGCGACTGAACGCAGCTGCCGGTACTGAATATACTCGAGAGTCTGTAACTACCGGTACTACAGAGACATACTGCTAACCACTGATGTATAATATAGAAGCGGCTTCACTGTCTGTTGGCAGTTTAGAATGTGATGAGTGATCCAGTCATATATAGATCAGGGCTGCTAACGCGTTTTCATTTCTTCTTCGCTGCTCTAAACAGGGGTTGCTTGTGGCAACACAGCACAACTTCCTGTGTTTTCAATGCGTTTTGAGCAGCGAAGAAGAACCGTGCAGCAGTTAGGCAAAGCTTGCGGTCATAACTAGGTGTTTTTTAAGAAAATGGTATCGGATCGGTATATGGGTTCATGTACTTGCCGATGCCAGAATTTGTTGTGGTATCGGAGATATTTCCGATACTAGTATCGGAATCGGAACAACTCTACTATCAACATGACGTAAACAACACCACATGACTGTCAGGGATCTGTGATGTCACGCTGTAGAACACACATTATAATTAACCCTTCCTACATCCCAGAGGAGACCAATCTGATCGGCTCATTTTCTCACATGCTTTCAGAGAAAGTTGCGTTACGTCTTCTGAGTTGGTAGATGCACCCTACACGCGTGTGCAAATCATCATATCAGAAGGATTTCTGAAGATCATGTGACACTGGAGACTGGAGGAATGATGCTGAAAATACAGCTGTTTTAAATTATTCTGCTGTATTTCTGCTCAAATAAATGCAGGTTTGGTGAGCAGAAGAGACTTCTGTTTCTAACCTCAGACACTCAGAGATGTTTGATTCTGAGAGTGTTTAATGATTGTAGTCGAGTCTCTTGTTCGTGTGAGATTGGTGTTCGTATGTTGGTGCTCTATGTAGAGCGCTCCGCTTCAATGATGGTCCATTTGAGTGAGGACGCTCCCTTAGAAGGGAGCCTGTGTAGTTCACTAGGCTTGGAGCAGAGCTTGTTTTCTGGTAAATCTGTATTATTGTGAGCGCTAGTGAAGGAGTCCAGGATAGTTCATCGTGTGTGTGTGTGTGATCTGTACGTTTGGTCAGATGTGTTTCCTTCTGTATAGTTCTTCGTTCAAATGTCTCTTCTTCTTCTCTTTTCCAGGGTTTGTTGTCCTCCCAGAACCAAGCCAGTTCTCCCAGTGGAACAGTAGTATAGCCTCTCTCTGCTGCTATGAGATCCGCATCCGTCTCCACTCAGAACTCCCAGTTTTCCTGCTTTCTGTCGTTCCGGAGGCTCGTGGAGAGACTGTACCGCGGGGCTCCTTCCATTTCTTCTGTTCTCAGAGTATTTATTTAATTGTTTTCTTGCTTTCACTCTCAGATGCATCTCACTGTTATTTGTGGTCCTGTGTACTTCAAGCTTCCCGAGGTGTGTGAGATCATCCAGTCGTGTAACGCAGTGGGTTTGAACTCCGTCAGGAGACTCGCTTCAGCACAGATCCTTTCACCCTCCTTCTTCAGGAACAGATTTCACCCCCGCTGTTGAAACTTTGCACTGATCTTATTTTGGTTGTTGTTTTTCTGGTCACTACCATAAAGGATCAAAACAGACGAAAGGAAGGCGAGAGATGTTTGGGGAAGGCCTCGATGCACTTGGCTTTAATATCCTCTGTCTTGAAATCTGAATCTGAAAAGCTGGATGCTGCAATCATAGTTTTTTAAAGAAAATTTCTTTGCACTTAATAGTTTATTAGAAGAGAATGGCTTTACATTTTTGTGTGCGAGGACTCACAGACTGGTATAATGTGGAGAATTATGATTAAAACTTTGTATCTATGAGCATTTATTTTAATATTGTTTCAGATAAAAATCTGCTTTGTATTATATGTATAATATTGTAATTCAGTGATTTATCGGGGAGAAAGCAAATGATCAGTAACTCTAGTGAACGTTTGTCATCATTACAGGAAATAGTGACATTTCTAAAGCAGAAGAATAGACTTAATAATATTAAAAATAATCTTAAATATGCAGGTTTCAGTTTTTATTTGTTTGGTTTTCCGTCTCTTGTACAGAAGTCACCCAGATGTATTTTGATATCGGAGAATCTATTGTTAGACTGCAGAGCGTGTGAAGCTCAGGAAGTCCAGCAGAAGAAGAAAACAAACCTAACGAAAGAGTTTCCAGAGTTCATATTTCGCTTACCAGCAGCAAACTTCTTCTGTGTACTTCTCAGAAAAACTGATAGCCGACTGGGTTTAGAGTCGATCAGAATCTGTGTGACACTATTAAACATCTAACAGAGCCTTTTTGTGACTCTCAGTCGTTGTAAATGAAATATACACTAACCAGGAAAGACCAGGATGTGCAAGTGGTCATATTTTTGATTGATGTGGTAAACATTTTGCATTTCACATTTTGTTCTTCATTAAAAAAGGTCCATGGATGTTTGGTCTGGTGTGTATGGTCCTTGTCTGTACTAGTTTACTTTAACCAGCTAAACCACATATTTAATAACGGTTGGTGCTTTTTCACGCTGGTCCAGGAAAACTGAATAACCTTTTTGGTCCTATTTTGGAGAATTTATATATTTTAGTTCTACTGTACGTCAGCAGGTGAAACCAACAATCATAACCTTTAAATATGTTTGACACTTCTGTTGCTAAGACCCTTTTTGGAATTAATTTAAGATGTTTTATTTATACTGGTATAATTTAGAGTTTATGGCCAATGGTAAGATGTGTTGGTGTCGTGACGGCTAGCGTTCGAGGACATTTAAAGGCATCACAAACATCAGATGTCTACAGTGAGCTGTCGAAGCATTGCTATCTGCAGTGTTCAGTTAAACACCTTTATTCACGACTATGAAGTCCACTTGTGGAAATGTCTCTCAATAGCAAACCAGTGCTGCTCATGGTCCTGTTTAACTTTCATCCCATAATATTCACGAAAGTCTGTGCAAATATAAAAGTAGAGTAACACCAGGAATACGCAGCTGGAATGGCACGTGCTCTCTCTGCTGTAATCCGTCTCGTTTCGAGATTCATTGGTCTGCTCTGGGTCTCATGGAAAGCAGCACAATCACATTCTACATTTGTTACATCCATTTCTATAGAATCTGCTTTCAACCATCTGAAACAAATAAACTGCGGTTAGGTCAGATGATCTGAGACAGATGGTCAGCCAGGAAACCCATGCAAATATCATCTTGTACTGGTTTGAAAACTGCATGTTTCTTTGTGTCTTTGTGACTTTTATTATGTAATGTGACATTTAACTCTTGATGTTTTTGGTCTGTTGAAGCCAGCCCACTGGAACCAGAGACAGACGGCGGGTGTGAATGTCTTCAGTGGTCAGCACTGGTCTGGACGGCGCTCCAGCGGAGGCATGTAGTAGCTCTTGACACGGTGTGGCTCTTCTTTGGGCTTTAAAATCAGAAGAAAAGAGATTCAGATCAAAGACAGTCCTAGATCAGATGAAAGGACTGAAGCGGGTGTAAAGGTGTGACTACTTTAGCCAGACGAGAGTGGCACTTCTTGGAGATGGCAGGCAGAGAGGCGCGGTGTGAAGCGGTCAGCGCTGGGAAGCTGGACACTGGGTAAGGGATGCTGGGCGTGGGGCCCACCACATTGAGTTTTGGTAGCTCCAGAGGGAAATGCGAGGCGTTTCGTCGGCTGAGCGGGTCACCGGCGAACTTGAGATGCTGCAGAGAACAGTTGAAACATTTCATCACAACTGAGCTTAGATTTGACTCTTTATACTGCTTTCTCTGTCAAAATACATTTCTTTCCAATGAAAGAAGATAAAACCATTTGAAATAGAATTTTATGAATCTGTTCATTATCTGATGACAAAACATAACTGAAAATTCAATAATATCCAAAGGTTTTTTTGTATTAATTGAAATCAACAACAAAAATGACCTCCAGTCGAAGGAGAGAGAGCAATGGTCAATGTTTTACATTACAGGTTCAAATGCTTTACGTTTTCTTTCTTCATTGTGTTTTTGCTCATTGTGATGGAAAGAGTGCGTTCACAACAGTTCACCTGTCCAGTTATTTTGTGCAGTTATAAAATGCTGTTTATGTTGCATGTATGTGATTAATCTCAAGTGCTTCAGTGTTTGCTCAGATCGATCACAGACTAGATTTTGCTGCTCCTTGCGTTAGATCAAGGCTGCATCTCATTTCTAGTTTTACTTGATCTTAGTGCTGCGTTCGACACCATAGATCATGACATACTCATAGATCGATTACAAAACTATACAGGTATTCAAGGACAGGCTCTAAGATGGTTTATAACCCACCTGTCCGATCGCTACCATTTTGTTTATTTAATTGGGGTGTAATCTCATTTATCATCAGTAAAATATGGAGTGCCACAAGGATCCGTCCTAGGTCCCCTTCTATTTTCAATATACATGTTGCCCCTTGGTAATTTTATAAAAAATAAACGGAATTAGCTTCCACTGTTATGCTGATGATACTCAGCTATATATCTCAACGAGACCAGATGAAACTTCCCAAGTATCTAAGCTAACAGAGTGTGTTAAAAATGTAAAACTGGCTACCTATTAAGTTCCGTATCAGTTACAGATTATCATTACTTACCTATAAGGCTCTAAATGGTTTAGCTCCTGCGTACTTAATTAGCCTTCTACCACGCTACAACCCATCACGCACCCTAAGATCAGAAAACACTGGACTTTTGGTAGTTCCTAGGATAGCAAAGTCCACTAAAGGAGGTAGAGCTTTTTCACATTTGGCTCCCAAACTCTGGAATAGCCTTCCTGATAATGTTCGGGGTTCAGACACACTCTCTCTGTTTAAATCTAGATTAAAAACACATCTCTTTCGCCAAGCATTCGAAATTCGCATTATGCATCTCTTAAATTGTGAGTGTAGTTGCATCTGATCAAATGTGCATTCTTATTCTTTAGCTTGGGTTAAAATAATTAATTTTACTTTTGTTGGATCAGCAGCTATGCTAATGATGTCTCTATTTGTTTTGCCACGGGATTTACATTTTCAATTTTCTTAAAAAACAGTTAGTGCATTATTTATATCAAACAAAGGAATTTTATTTTGTCTAACATAAACTGCCATGCTGTGAAGAGGTACCTGTCGTCTTCCCTGCCGCGCGATTCTCCACAGCTGATCCACGGATGCAGGAATCCCGCTGGATTCTCCTTCTACAGCTCCGAGTGCCTTCCGCAGACTCACTGCTTTCCTCTCAGACATCCTGCAGGGAAACACACCACAGAAAGAGCTCAGACAGTGCTGGATGCTTTAAAATGCTTTCAGTCTGGAGGTGTGTTTGTACCGCAGGTCTCTGAAGCAGGGGTGCTGCAGTGCTGCGCGGGCGCTAATGCGCTCCTCGGGGTCATAGGTCAGCATCTGGTGCAGCAGAGACAGCGCAGCTGCAGAGCACTGAGGGATCAGATGGGAAATCCCACAGCCTTTGCGAGGAGGGAAATCAAAGCGCATCGCACGAGACCTTCAACACAAAATTGACACCATGAATTAAACCTTATTTTAGCTAAAAATTTAACTCTTGGGTAATTAAGCATTCTCTCATTTTGATAATGGCATTAGTTTCTAAATGATACAGATTACAACTACAGATTATTTTACACATCATCACAGTCGGGAGCAATCATCATCAGATATTCATAATCACTTTTTCTGTCGCATGTGTCTGGTCTGTGTCTGATGTGTGTCTGGTCTGTGTCTACATGTGACTGTGTACATGTGTACAGTGCAGAGGTATGTAGTAGTATCTGAAATATTGTCTTGATGAGTTTGTTCTCACTGTTTGAACTTCTGCAGCAGCTTGATGTCCGGCGTGCCCAGCACATCGTGGATCTTGTTGACCTGGTCTAACTCATTCCGGCCAGGGAATAAAGGGCTCAGACTAGAAGACATGAAAACATTATTAGGACAAGACAGCAAAGTCAAGGAACAAACGGCACACTGCTCACGGCATGATGGAAGCACCTGAGGATCTCGAAGAAGACACATCCAGCGCTCCAGACGTCCATCTTCTGGGAGTAGTGTCCGTCGGTCAGCAGGCACTCGGGTGCTCGGTACCAGCGTGTGGAGATGTACTCCGTGTGAGGAGGTCTGGAGAAGATGCTCCTGCAGGAGCCGAAGTCTGCCAGCTTCAGCACATCATTCTGTGAGCGACAGCAGAAGTGACTGAACATATGCACACTTATTGTCACAAACAAATCATGATTTAAAAAAATCACAGTCTGGATGGCCTCACTTTGATCAAGATGTTCTCAGGCTTCACGTCTCTGTGGAATATGCCTTGACTGCATTCAGAAAGAACAGATAAACGTCAATGCTGTTCACAGGAAGAGGCTGATGCATGTGTGTGTGTGTGTGTATGAGAGTGGGCATATCTATGCGTGTGTGAGTGTGTAAGTGATTGTGTGTGTGTGTGTGAGAGAGAGTGTGGGCGTGTCTATGTTTGTGAGTGTGTAAGTGAGTGTGTGTGTGTGTGTGCGCGAGAGTGTGGGCATGTCTATTAGAGGTGTGAACCTACACTGGTCTCACGGTTCCGTTCGATTACGATTATCAAGTCATCGATTCAGTTCGATTCAATTATCTCGATGCATCACGATGCATTGATGATGCACTGCATCCTTATTTTTCAATTTTGCTTCACATGTATACAATTTTGTCAATAAATACAAGCAGTCAGATATATGCACTGAACCTTTCATTTTACCTGATACACGCTTCTTGAATGAATCAAACATCAAATAAAACTCAAGTCTGGGCACAGAAGACAACAGCAGCATTAGATTAGAACACACAAATGTAAGTACTAAAAGTGCATAATGCAGGGAGTGTACTTAAATACTTATATAGTGCAGTGTACTTTCTTGTAAAACATTTAAATATTGACAAATGTATAAACATGAAATTAAATTACTGCACTGTGATTCAGCCCAATTCTGCCCAAAATCCTGGAGAGCGCGCCCACTTTAAGCGCGCGCTGGGATGCCAGATTCAGCGTATGCGCGAAGCATGTTACGTGAGGGAATTTTCCGAATTGAGCTGCGGCGATCATGTTCGACGCATTATCTGTTACAAGCACTACATCCTTATGTGATAGCTGCCATTCATCCACGACATGAGACAGTAGCTCTGCCAGATGAGCACCCGTGTGAGACTCATAAACGGCCCTCGTTTGCAGCACATGAGACAAAATCTTCCAGTCATCGCTAATGTAATGAGCCGTTTTCCACTACAGAAAAGGGCCGTATATCCTTTGCAATAAAAGATGCCACTGCTCTGGTAATTCTCTGCCCTCTCACTGAGTTTGGCGGCAACGTTGATATAAGTTGATCAATTTTTGGCTGAGCTGGATCCACAATGGCACTGACAGGCGTTTGCAGCTCGGGGTGAAGACGACTGACGTGGTTTCTCATGTTGGTGGTATTACCCCCTGCATATTTTATTTTTGCGTGATATAATTTGCACACAGCGTGTGTCTTGTCAAGGTCGTGCTTAACGCGTTGTTGATAAAAGCCGAAATGTGCCCAAATGTCGGCTTTTAAAGTGGTTGGAGCATTTTTTATTGCACGCTCAGGCGTTTCGCCTCCCTCTGCCATTGTATGCCGCGACTGAGCACGCGGTGCTGACGTCAGAAATGCGTCAGTAGTACATTATAACCGGTTATGGGCTATTACTGAACCGAAACCGAATCGTCCTCGTCTGCATCGCGATGCACCGTAGAAACGATTAATTTTGACACCCCTAATGTCTATGTGTGTGAGTGTGTAAGTGAGTGTGTGTGTGTGTGTGTGTGTGTGTGTGAGATTGTGGGCGTGTGTGTGTGTGTGAGACAAAGTGTGGGCATGTCTATGTTTGTGAGTGTGTAAGTGAGTGTGTGTGTGTGTGTGTGTGTGTGTGTGTGTGCGCGAGAGTGTGGGCATGTCTATGTGTGTGAGTGTGTAAGTGAGTGTGTGTGTGTGTGTGTGTGTGTTTGTGAGATTGTGGGCGTGTGTGTGTGTGTGTGTGAGAGAAAGTGTGGGCATGTCTATGTGTGTGAGTGTGTAAGTGAGTGTGAGTGTGTGTGTGAGATTGTGGGCGTGTGTCAGGGGCGTGTCTAGGGGGAGGCTGGGGGAGGCAATGCCTCCCCTAGGATAAGCCTTGCCTCCCCTGAGAAATTATCTGTCCCTCTGAAGATAAATTAAAACTTTAAAGTGGATTGTTTTGTGCATATTTTTCCATAGCTTGCAGATGGGTCTGATCCAACAAAAATCCAGTTTGGCGCTGTTTGACAGTGCGCGCTTCGGGGGTACGCGCTCAGAAAAAGTGCATCATGTGAGAACAGAACGCTAATTGAAATGTTTACCTGGCAGAACTTTAAAGCAGTGGCGTGTCCAGAAGGGTGGCAAAAAAATGAGATTTGCCAACCCAAAACAGCGTATTGGATCGAAGTGCATTGACAGCTGAACAGCTTGATTTTGTCCTCGATTTCTGCCGAGGGTAGGATGTTAATAGTTTTGGTTGTGGGCGATAAAAATGTCTCTACAATCTGCTTTCGAAGAAATATCATTGCATTGTGTGCTGCGCACATTCTTTCAGCTGCAGTTCTGGCCCAGCGGGATTAATATACTGCGACATACATTAACATCACAGTTAACTCATTCACATTTTTTTTGCATATGTCTAAATCCTTACTGGTTATTTAAACGTTTAATTCGTTCGTGTCCTTTCTGACGTGCGGTTTTCTGAGCACAAAGTGCGGCCCGAAAACGAAAAAGACCTTCGAACTGAGCCTGATGTGATTGCTAAGTTATGTTTTGTGCTAATACTGTCAAAACACACAAGGTTTATGTATAGACTATGTTTAAAATGAAAGTAAACAACTGAAATAAACAGATGCATATATGAATATTAGAGGCGCTCAGGTCTTAAAGGGACAATAGGCTACATGCTGCCGTGTGAATTAAAGGGATAGATCACCCTAAAATTTATTTCTGTCATTGTTTATACACTCACATGTTGTCCAAAACCTATATTAACTTCTTTCTTGTGCTGAAAGCAAAATAAGATATTTTGAAAAATAAGGATAACCAAACAGTTGCTGCTCCACATTGACTTTTATAGTAGGGGGGAAATTACTGTGGAAGTCTCATTCAGATTTTTTTTCTTCACTATTTAAATTTTTGGGTGAATTATATGTTAATGAAACAACAAACACACAGAGAAAAATCAATACTCTATACTCGTGACTGAAAAACTTTAATTCAGTTGCTTTAATAGGAATCAGTGTATATAGTTTTTATTTTTATATTTGTTCATTAATTTTTTTAATGCTCCTGCTAAATACACCCCTTGTACCTGAAAATGAAGCACTTTATTTGTATAATATCTGTATTTATAATGTTTATCTTTGTTCTCATTTTTTAATAACAAAGATAAAATAATGACAAAGATTTTAATCCATGCACTTTGGCTTAAATATCTGCCACACTCTTTCATATTTTGTTACCTTAAAAGGCTTTATAATAGGTAAATTAGTTTGGCTGTGATGCTCAAACAGCTAGCAAAATAGAAAAACCAACATGACAAATATGATAAAATCATGGTATTTCTGAAAATACCATTTATTATATCACCCACCCCTGAGGGAGACCAAACCCATACAGACTCCAACCCCCCATAAAATAATAATAATATTTGCCTATGGCAAGCACCACTAATATATATATATATATATATATATATATATATATATATATATATATATAAAAAAAGTTATGTTGCCTCTGCTAATAATATCATAATTGAAATTCTTATAGTTTTACAAAAATAGCTATTATTTCAACTCTCTAAATCTCCTGACACCCTGTAGCCTAATATATTTCTAGGCCTACATGGTTTACATTTATTCATTTAGCAGACACTTTTATCCAAAGCCACTAACAACCAGAGAATAACATTCAAATACTGTTCTCATACTGTTCAAATGAGAATATCAAAAAAAAATTTTTTACCTGGGGCCGCATTCACAAAGAAACTTATAAGAGGCTACAAGTAGCTCCTAACTGGTGAATTTAAGAGAAACTCCTACAAATAATGACTGCTAATGTGTTTTACTAGGAGTAATTCATGAAGCATTTCAGCCCTAAAAGTAGCATCTACTTCTGGACCAGCTTAAAAGAAGAAACAAATTAATTAACCTCCTGTCTATACAAATGTGATGTAAGATTCATTTAAAGAACTCTCTTGTCCTTCTCGGTAACCTACTTGTGTAACACGTCTTCTCACAAGCAAACACCTGTCACTCATTATCAGGCAAACACCGTGATCTGTTATATATATGAATCTGTTATATCTGTTGACCTGGTTTAACTTTTATGTGACAGCCCTTTAGTCTAATAGGGGCCCTGTGCCTATCTCTGGGTTCCTGGCTTAGAAAAAGATATGCATTAAAAAAGATTGTGTGTAATATAGCTTAATTTTGTGCCGATATTTTCAGTTGTCTATGTTGCCCCCCCAAACAAGCCAAATGCCCCCCCAAACATGACATCCTGGTAACCCCTCTGGCGTGTGTGTGTGTGTGAGAGAAAGTGTGGGCGTGTCTATGTGTGTGAGTGTGTAAAGCCCCTTTCACACTGCACGTCGGACCCGCAATATTCCCGTAACATTGCCTGGTCGCCTTCTGTGTGAAAGCAACCACGTCCCGGAATTGATTACCGAATCGAACCCGGGTCGGGGACATAGTAACATTGCGGTAATCGATCCGGAACGAGCGCTGTGTGAACAAAAGCCAGATCTAATTCGGTATCGAAGTGATGACGCGCGTTATCGCGCCACTTTTTTACCGGCTGTTTTGAAGGAAGATCAACATTCGCGACGAAAACATATGTGCAAACTGTAACGAAGCAGAGATCAGTTAGTTCCTCACTTTCCGCGCTGACACTGAGATCGTTTGCTTGCTTCAGTTAAAGTATAACGTGCCAAGCTTTGTCGACTCGTACATTACACGTCACGCGCTGATGTCACGTGTCGTTACCGGATCTTCAAGGGTTGTGTGTGAAAGCACGCACATATACCGGGTCATCACTGGCAGTGTGAAAGTGCCAAATCTAGCAACCAGGAAACAATTACAGGAACACTTTACCCCTGTATTTGCAGGAATGGCAGTGTGAAAGGGGCTTAAGTGAGTGTGAGTGTGTGTGTGTGTGAGATTGTGGGCGTGTGTGTGTGTGTGAGAGAGAGTGTGGGTGTGTCTATGTGTGTGAGTGTGTAAGTGAGTGTGAGTGTGTGTGTGTGTGTGAGTGTGGGCGTGTCTATGTGTGTGAGTGTGTGTGTGTGTGAGAGAGAGAGTGTGGGCGTGTCTATGTGTGTGAGTGTGTAAGTGAGTGTGAGTGTGTGTGTGTGTGAGTGTGGGCGTGTCTATGTGTGTGAGTGTGTGTGTGAGAGTGTGGGCGTGTCTATGTGTGTGAGTGTGTAAGTGAGTGTGAGTGTGTGTGTGAGAGTGTGGGCGTGTCTATGTGTGTGAGTGTGTAAGTGAGTGTGTGTGTGTGTGAGTGTGGGCGTGTCTATGCGTGTGTGAGTGTGTGTGTGTGTGTGTGAGTGTGGGCGTGTCTATGCGTGTGTGTGTGTGTGTGTGTGTGTGTGAGAGAGAGAGTGTGTGGGCGTGTCTATGTGTGTGAGTGTGTAAGTGAGTGTGTGTGTGTGTGTGTGAGTGTGGGCGTGTCTATGCGTGTGTGAGTGAGTGTGTGTGTGTATGTGTGTGTGTGAGTGTGGCGTGTCTATGCGTGTGTGAGTGAGTGTGAGTGTGTGTGTGTGTGTGTGTGTGTGAGTGTGGGCGTGTCTATGCGTGTGTGAGTGAGTGTGAGTGTGTGTGTGTATGTGTGTGTGTGAGTGTGGGCGTGTCTATGCGTGTGTGAGTGAGTGTGAGTGTGTGTGTGTGTGAGTGTGGGCGTGTCTATGCGTGTGTGAGTGAGTGTGAGTGTTCAGGAGCTTCACCTGTGCATGTGATCCAGAGAGCGGCACAGCTGGAACATGTAGTGCTTGACTTTACTCTCTGCTAGAGGACACTGGCGGCCTGGAGTAGGATCACAAGATATATTTACTGCCGTGTAAAGAAGTTCACCACAGCAAACACCGTACCGTACCTTTAATAAACTCGTATATGTTCATGTCCATGAGTTCACAGATGAGTGACAGCGTTCCTGTGTCTTTATCACTGTAAACCAGAGTGTGTGTTCAGTTCAGCACATATTAATGTTCATTTACTCATTTAGAACCGAGCTGATCATTAATACTCACTAAACGAGCTCATGAAGTTGCAGGATGTTGGGATGGGAACCCAAACGCTTCATGGCTTGAACCTCCCTGAGACTGTGAGCCTGATCCACACTGACAACAATCAACACATTCAACACACAGTATTACTGTAACCAGACCACTGAGTCAGAATGGCAGCAGAGAACAAGAAAAACAGTGTTTTTATCCCTCACACACACACAAACACACTCTCTCTCTCACACACACTCAATATCTCTCTTTCACACACACACACTCACACACATCAATTCGTAGCAGTGAATGAAGATGTATCATATCGATCACAAGTGCAGTATGGAGTACCTCAAGGCTCAGTACTAGGGCCGCTACTCTTCACGCTTTATATGTTACCCTTGGGAGATATCATCAGGAAACATGGTGTTAGCTTTCACTGTTATGCTGATGATACGCAGCTCTATATTTCCTCGCAGCCCGGTGAAACACACCAATTTGAAAAACTAATGGAATGCATAAAAAAATGTATGACGAGTAATTTCTTACTGCTAAATTCTGAAAAAACAGAGGTGTTAATTATAGCACCTTAAAACTCTGCTTGTAATAACCTAGAACACTGTCTAAGACTTGATGGCTGCTCTGTCAATTCTTCGTCATCAGTTAGGAACCTAGGTGTGCTATTTGATCGCAATCTTTCCTTAGAAAGCCACGTTTCTAGCATTTGTAAAACTGCACTTTTCCATCTCAAAAATATATCTAAATTACGGCCTATGCTCTCAATGTCAAATGCAGAAATGTTAATCCATGCATTTATGACCTCAAGGTTAGATTATTGTAATGCTTTATTGGGTGGTTGTTCTGCACGCTTAGTAAACAAACTACAGCTAGTCCAAAATGCAGCAGCAAGAGTTCTTACTAGAACCAGGAAGTATGACCATATTAGCCCGGTCCTGTCCACACTGCACTGGCTCCCTATCAAACATCGTATAGATTTTAAAATATTGCTTATTACTTATAAAGCCCTGAATGGTTTAGCACCTCAGTATTTGAATGAGCTCCTTTTACATTATACTCCTCTACATCCGCTACGTTCTCAAAACTCAGGCAATTTGATAATACCTAGAATATCAAAATCAACTGCGGGCGGCAGATCCTTTTCCTATTTGGCTCCTAAACTCTGGAATAACCTACCTAACATTGTTCGGGAGGCAGACACACTCTTGCAGTTTAAATCTAGATTAAAGACCCATCTCTTTAACCTGGCATACACATAACATACTAATATGCTTTTAATATCCAAATCCGTTAAAGGATTTTTAGGCTGCATTAATTAGGTAAACCGGAACCGGAAACACTTCCCATAACACCCGATGTACTTTCTACATCATTAGAAGAATGGCATCTACGCTAATATTAGTCTGTTTCTCTCTTATTCCGAGGTCACCGTGGCCACCAGATCCAGTCTGTGTCCAGATCAGAGGGTCACTGCAGTCACCCGGATCCAGTACGTATCCAGACCAGATGGTGGATCAGCACCTAGAAAGGACCTCTACATCCCTGAAAGACAGCGGAGACCAGGACAACTAGAGCCCAGATACAGATCCCCTGTAAAGACCTTGTCTCAGAGGACTACCAGGACAAGACCACAGGAAACAGATGATTCTTCTGCACAATCTGACTTTGCTGCAGCCTGGAATTGAACTACTGGTTTCGTCTGGTCAGAGGAGAACTGACCCCAACTGAGCCTGGTTTCTCCCAAGGTTTTTTTCTCCATTCTGTCACCGATGGAGTTTCGGTTCCTTGCCGCTGTCACCTCTGGCTTGCTTAGTTGGGGTCACTTCATCTACAGCGATATCATTGACTTGATTGCAAATAAATGCACAGACACTATTTAACTGAACAGAGATGACATCACTGAATTCAATGATGAATTGCCTCTAACTATCATTTTGCATTATTGACACCGTTTTCCTAATGAATGTTGTTCAGTTGCTTTGTTACAATTTGTATTGTTAAAAGCGCTATATAAATAAAGGTGACTTGACTGATACAGCGTCAGCGCACACCACACACACACACACACACACACACACACACACACACACACACACACACTACGAGGGTTAAACATGTGACCCGGAGATCACGGTCAGTGACTAGTGACGTCATACCTCTCGATGGGTTGTTTCATGGTTTTACAGGCGTAAAGTTTTCCGTCCTTCAGACTCTGGACCTTCATAACTTCAGAAAACGTTCCCTCTCCGATCTTCCGGATGGTTCTGTAATCTACAGCAAATCGGAGTGAAACACATGAAAGATGATCAGCAGAGCGTACAGAAGCGGCTCTTACTGTTCATTCCTCAGGCGTTCCGTCGCATGTCAGCTTTGATTCTCCTTTAATCAGAACAAAAACAAGCTTTGATTCGCTACAGATTCGTTTCATCGATCGGTGAAGCGTCAGCGCCTTCGGTCTCCATGGCAACGACGCGCGCCTGAACCCTGACCCGCAGCCAGAGGTCGCGCTCTTCACCGATCACCGTTAATATCACATTCATATCATCGATATCTCAGATTAATCCTCACCTCTGTGTGACAGAGACAGAGTCTTGTGCTCGGATCGAGTGCGTTCCCGCTCCAGACTCATTTCAACGCGTTTCGTGAATCTAAATAAATAAACCGAACAGCTGTCGCATCACCACGTCGTGTTTTACATCTGTGTTATTATTATCATCATAATTATTACTATTATCGGGTTTAAATATCGTTCTGTTTGATTTTTTTTTCAATCGTGTAAAATTATTGTATTTACGGCTCGTTCCGGAAAAAACGCAAACAGGCTTCCGTAGACAGACAGATGCGCATGCGCACAATCAGCGCGGAGCCCGTCGTGTCAGATGTGTGAACTTAGAGTTTGTTTTCATAATTCATAATCAATCATGAAGAGCAGGTTTAACACGGTGGATATTAGGGCGGTGATTGCAGAAATCAATGCGAAGTAAGAACTGTAATATCGTCAGTAATGTGATTGTTGTGATCAGGTTTACCTGTTGTATTAATAAAACTGATGATGATGCGTGTGTGTGTGTGTGTGTGTGTGTGTGTGTGTGTTCACAGGTGTGTCGGGATGAGAGTCAACAACGTCTATGACATCGATACTAAAACATACCTGATCAAGCTGCAGAAGTGAGTCTTACACACACACACACACTATTCACACACACACACACACACACACACACACACACACACACACACACACACACTTCTTTACTGACAACACTTGTGGGGAAGAGACAGAATTGAAGTACAGTAAGCTATAAATGTGTGATGCTGTATGTATGACACACACGTGTGTGATGCTGTGTCTCAGGCCGGACTGTAAAGCGGTGCTGTTGATCGAGTCTGGCATCAGGATCCACTGCACTGAGTTTGACTGGCCCAAGAACATGATGCCGTCTGGATTCGCCATGAAGGTACAGAATCTCATCATTATTAACAGTAATCCATAAGCCCATAACTGGTTTCACTGAGTGTGTGTGTGTGTGTGTGTGTGTGATCCTGTCAGTGTCGGAAGCACCTGAAGTCCAGGCGTCTGGTGCACGTCAAGCAGCTGGGTGTGGACAGAATCGTGGACATTCAGTTCGGATCGGACGAGGCAGCGTATCATCTGATCCTGGAGCTGTACGACCGAGTAAGAGCTTCATTCACTTCATCAACACTGTCCCTGACAACAACTGAGTTACCATCACACACAGCAGCTGCAGAACGTTCCAGAATCACTGATATATATATGTGTGTGTGTGTGTGTGTGTGTTCTCAGGGAAACATCATCCTGACGGACCATCAGTTCATGATCCTGAATCTTCTGCGCTTCCGCACCGCTGAGGCCGAGGACGTGAAGATCGCTGTGAGGGAGCGGTATCCCGTGGAGAACGCCAGACCGCAGGAGCCGCTCATCAGCCTGGCCAGGTACACGTCACGCCACACGCGTGTACAGCTGTGTGTTTATCATGACGGATGACCACGGCTCGTGTTTCTCTTCTCAGGCTCACGGAGATCCTGTCTGCAGCTCAGAGCGGAGAACAAGTGAAAAGGATTCTGAATCCTCACCTGCGTATGTCACGTGCTTTATGTGTCATTGTAAAGGACTGTTACACACACACACACACACACACACAGGCTGTGCTGATCATGTTGTGTGTTTGTGCAGCGTACGGCGGCTCGCTCATCGAACACTGTCTCATGGCGGTCGGGTTACCAGGCCTCTGTAAAGTGGACAGCCAGTCTGAAGTCACGCAGGGTAAGATCCTCCTGAACATCATGTACCAGTGCAGGCACCGCTTTGAGAAGATCCAGAAGCAATCAGATGGTCACTTTGTCTTTTGCAGTAAGTCCGAAGATCCTGGAGGCCTTGCAGATGGCTGAAGACTATATGGAGAAAACGGCCAACTTCAGCGGAAGAGTGAGTGTGTCTTATGAACGATGAAGAGAACATACTCCTAACCTGTGTCTGAACGCTCGTCTGTTCACGTCTGTCCACTCTCAGGGCTACATCATTCAGAAAAGTGAGAAGAAGCCCAGCATGTGTCCAGATGAAGCTGAGGAAGAGCTGCTGACGTATGATGATCTTCTTTCCTCCATCATATTCATAACACTGTTGATAAACAGAGCTTTACTGTGCAATAATGAATCCTCTGTTGTTTAACAGATATGAAGAATTTCATCCATTTCTGTTTTGTCAGCATGAAAAAAGCCGCTCTGTTGAGTTAGAGTCTTTTAACAAGGTTTGTGCTCGTGTGTTAATGGCCTAAATCAGAATCGGCAAGATGTTTCTCATTTAAAAAAATATATATATAGGTATCATAAACATTCATTTAAACTAAGACTTGTCTTCCTCTGAATCTTTGTCTTGTTTTACAAATATCTAACCCTAACCCTAAAATCAAGACATCTTTACTGATGCTAATGTAAATGAATTCTTGACAAATTGTACAAAATTAAGTGAGATTATGATTGAAACAATAACAAATATCTGTCGGTGAGGTCAGAAAACTTTCCTTTTGAATTAATTTATTTTTCTAACCCTATTAGCAGATTTTTGATGCTTTAATCATAAACCCACTCCATGTTGATCAGTTTTGCAGAGAACAAGACTTCTTATTTTCTGTCACTGTGCTTCTCCAAACGTATCTTGATTTAATCATCTGAAAACAAGGCAAACCCACCGAGGAAGAAGAGCAGTGTTTGCCGTGTGGTCAGAAGGCACAGAAGCAGATATTTCTAGTGGTTTAGAGCAGAACTATTCAAGGCTGTTTTTGTAAAAAGAGTTAAGAACGCAGTCTTCTTTCGTCTGTGTGTCTCGGCGTCTGGTTTGGATCTCAGGCAGTCGATGAGTTCTTCTCTAAGATGGAGAGTCAGAAGCTGGACGTGAAAGCGCTGCAGCAGGAGAAGCACGCGCTGAAGAAGCTGGACAACGTGAGACGAGATCACGAGCAGCGGCTGGAGGCGCTTCATCAGGCTCAGGTCACGCAGACAGAGAGCAACAGTTAAACAGTGTTTGTGTCATGACTCACTTCACTGTCATATAGTCTCTAAACTGTGAATATACTCCACTAGAACAGGGTCAGAGTCTAGCTCCAACCCTAATTACACACACCTGATCCAGCTAAAGTGTGTGTGTGAGAGAGAGTGAGAGAGAGAGAGTGTGTGTGTGTGTGTGAGAGAGAGAGAGTGTGTGTGTGAGTGTGTGTGAGTATGCGTGAGTGTGTGTAAGTATGCATGAGTGAGTGTGTGTGTGTGAGTATGCATGAGTGAGTGTGTGTTTGTGAGTGTGTGAGTATGCATGAGTGAGTGTGTGTTTGTGAGTGTGTGAGTATGCATGAGTGAGTGTGTGTGTGAGTGAGTGTGTGTGAGTATGCGTGAGTGTGTGTAAGTATGCATGAGTGAGTGTGTGTGTGTGAGTATGCATGAGTGAGTGTGTGTTTGTGAGTGTGTGAGTATGCATGAGTGAGTGTGTGTTTGTGAGTGTGTGAGTATGCATGAGTGAGTGTGTGTTTGTGAGTGTGTGAGTATGCATGAGTGAGTGTGTGTGTGAGTGAGTGTGTGTGAGTATGCGTGAGTGTGTGTAAGTATGCATGAGTGAGTGTGTGTGTGTGAGTATGCATGAGTGAGTGTGTGTTTGTGAGTGTGTGAGTATGCATGAGTGAGTGTGTGTTTGTGAGTGTGTGAGTATGCATGAGTGAGTGTGTGTGTGTGTGTGAGTGAGTGTGTGTGAGTATGCATGAGTGAGTGTGTGTGTGTGAGTGTGTTGGAGCGGGAACAGAACTAACTCAGATTGTCTCCTGCTCTAGAAGATCTGGTTTTGTCTGCTGTTGTAGGAAGTGGACCGTCTGAAGGGAGAGCTGGTGGAGATGAACCTTCACATAGTGGACCGAGCTCTTCAGGTGGTGCGCAGCGCTCTGGCCAATCAGGTGGACTGGGCCGAGATCGGTCAGATCGTGAAGGAGGCTCAGGCGGCCGGAGATCCTGTGGCCTGTGCCATTAAAGAGCTCAAGCTGCAGAGCAATCACATCACCATGCTCCTGAAGTGAGCGCTTCCACACACAGCATCAGATTCCTCTTCATGATGTCTTCGTCTTACTGGATCCTCGTCTCCCTTTCAGAAACCCGTACGCTGGTTCAGAGGAAGGAGAAGCAGAAGACACGGACGCCAGGAAGCCTGCGGAGACATCAGAAGCACAGACGGGGAAAAAGGGTAAGAACAAAGACAAAAGACAGAAAGGAAAATTCGA
>NW_020524535.1:140000-160000 GCF_003368295.1 Carassius auratus
GTGTTGCAGGAGACGGAGGATGTGGAGAACCCTGTTGCTGAGGTGAGTGCACACACTAAACAGGAAGAGGAATTTAAACTTCCTGCCTCCACCGTCAATCATGTGTGTCTTGATCTGAAAGCCTTCAGCCGTCTGAGAAGAAGAGAAGCATCAGTGTAAAGTGTTCGTTCATCTTAACTGTCTATCTGAGCTAGTTGGGCGATTATAACCTGCAAACTGTGTTAGGTGTGTTATTCCATCAAGATTAGTAAAGAACATTTGTGATATTATTGGTCCCAGTATCCTGACTTTAATTAATAGAAGCTTCACAACAGAGTAGCTCCGGTGGATCCTGACACTCACAACTCAATTTATCTCCCTTCTGTAAATCTGTGGAGAAGAACCGTGGGTTTTATAGTTCTTTGAAGTTTGATGAACAGATCAAATCTTGTCTTTTATTTAAGATCAATATTAAAACAGAAACTGTTTCTATTGGCCAGTGATCGCAGTGATCATCAGGACACTTTAAAATTGAAGTGCATTTACTTAAATTAGCGTTCGGTTCTGCTGATTAATTGGCAAGATTGATCAAATTTACGTTGTTTTAATCATGATTTTTAATTAAACAAACACAATCACCAATGACTCATTACTGATTGAAATCTTCTCATCTTAGGATGCTGAAAACATCCTGGACACGTTGACCGGTCTGCCTCATCTGGACGATGTGTTGATGTTCGCGGTGCCGGTGTGTGCTCCGTACATGGCGCTCTCCAACTACAAGTACGTTCCCAACAAACACTGATCAGATCACGATTAACATCATCACCTCGGAGCTATAAAAACTATGTCTTCACTCCAGGTACAAAGTCAAACTAACTCCAGGCACTCAGAAAAAGGGGAAAGGTAAAGCTGGTGTTACTGTAGAAGTTCAGTGTTATAACTCTGTCTGTAAATGTACTGAGTGTGATGTGTGACCGCAGCCGCCCGCACCGCCGTGATGAGCTTCGTCCGAGGGAAAGACACCAGCGCTCGAGAGAAGGATTTATTCAGGAGCATAAAGGTATTAGAAGCTGATGTTTCCTGAGTCTGAGCGTTGAACGGATGCTGTGTGACGTCAGATCATGAAACGCTGCTGTTTTACAGGACACAGATCTGTCCAGAAACATGCCTGGGAAGGTCAAGGTTTCTGCTCCAAACCTGTTAGCAGCGAAGAAGAAGTGAAGCTCTGGATTCTGGATGATTTCTGCTGAGAGCACATCACACAACGCTTTCAGTCGCCTTCTGAATATTTACCTTATATTGTATACCAGAGAACAGTTTAAGCTTCAAATTTTTGTTTTTGCAAGTAAATAATTTCCTTCAATCCATGCATTTAATAACAAATCAATAAAAATAACTTTATAAATGTGAATGTGCCACCATTTATTTTCCATGTTGGAAGAAACAATACAAAATGTAAGCTTTGTACAAATCCTCATCAGGAATAGAGTTGTGCTGAATCATGTCAGATCATCAGATGCAGTACATTACTCTGACTTCATTCCCCAACAGCTGATTATATACAGGAAGTGCTGATCGTTTGGTTATAGTTTGGAAAACTGAAACACTCTGGCGACAAAAAAAGACCACGGACCAGTGTTTGACGTTTTTAATGCAGATGTGATATTAATAAATGTAGATAAAACTGCTGAAATCAAATCAGGCATCATATCTGTCGTCCAGTGGAATAAATGTTTTTCTGCTACACTCTTAAATGACACTGACTTTCCCAATCCGTGTGAGATGAGACACTAAACCTTCATAAAAGTCTCAGGTTTGTTTCGGCGCAGCTCCTCTTGTCCCGGTGGGGATGTGATTGTCTTCTAGGAGTCTGCCGTGGTTCTCTGTTTGAGGCGATGCAGCAGGGCGCTGGGCAGGACGTCCCACATGTGCTCCAGACGCTTCTGATGCAGGACCGCAGCGTCGAAACACAACCTGGACGTCCACACCACACACACACACACTTCAGAGAGCGCCCGAGACCGTAAGTGTGAGGCTTGGGGGAAATCACTCACCTGACCAGTGATTTGGGCTGAACAGTGAAAAGCAGTAATTCGTTGCTGTGAGCCTGTGAATACAAGAGCGAGAACAGATTCAGATGCAGCAGGAAGACGCACAAATACAGGGATTGATCTTTAAACTGATCTTATGTGTCTCAAAACTACAAATGAGTATTGTTCTGAACTACAGAGCATGTGTTTTCTACTCGCTAGCGCTGGAGTTCTTCATTAAACCATGCATTAGTAGCTTTTTGCTAATTATAAGGGAGTAGATCTTGATGTTTTGCTCACGGCCTGTTGATGTGAGAGAAGATTATTGGCACATCCTCCAAACACGAACACTTCCCCATCGGGACCTAGACACGCCGTGTGCCACAGTCTGCAGAAGACACACACACACAAACACATCAGCATCAGTGAGACGGCAAACACACACTGATCGAGACGAGTGTCAGACGCACCTGGGCCGCTCTGTGTGCTCGTGTTTAAACGGTTTCCACTCGTTCTTACTGACGCAGTAAAGCCAGGCATCGCCTGCAAAACAAACACTTGACTGAAGCGTGTGTGTGTGTGTGTGTGTGTGTGTGTTCAGGTGAAGCTGTGTCACTCACTCAGTGTTTCTCTGTCGGTGGTGAAGCCTCCAAACAGAAAGATGTGATCCGCTGACACCGGAGTGAAGGAGTGCCACGAGCGGCCGAGCGGACCGTGCTGAGGAACACACCTGAAACAAACACCAGCGGATCAGCACATCCCACAGACGGAGGATTCCTCCACTATACACACCCTGAACATACATCTCACTCCATTCCCACGTGTCCATGTTGATGCAGTACAGATCGTTCAGCCGATGATCCTGTGGTGCAGAAGACCCAGCTTTAGAACACAAAGATGACTCTAGTCTAATAATGGACAGATGAGTGCTGCACACACACACACACACACACACACACACACCATGTATCGGCCTCCGAAGACGTAACCTCTGTTTCCGATGCTGGCGCAGGCGTGAGCGGCTCGTGGTGACGGAGCGTCTCCCTGCACACACACACACACACACACAGCGTTTGAACCAGATCACACCAGTTCTACAGCATCAGACCTGAGGTACAGGGTTAAGACCTTTGTGATGGGTTGGCTCCACGCTGACGTCTCGAGATCAAGAATGTGTATGTGGTTGTTCCAGCCTCGTCCCGCGTGGTTCCCCTGAAGACACAGCACATCACATTTCTCATCACACTCGTGTCACACGTGACTGCTGAAGACGGGACGAGACGGACTCACCATGAATGAATTTTCATCGAGTGCAAACGTTCCTCTGTGACCGGGCTGCGCTATGTAGCCGTAGCCCCCGAAATACGCCAGCCTGTGGAAACAACACAAACAGCTGGAGCAAAGTCAAGGCATCCGCTGATAAGATCCTCTCTGTTTGAGGAGCACGTACTGGTTTCTGTAGACCCAGCAGCCCAGCTTGTCTTTACAGGTCGGCGCCAGGCCGGTCAGATCGCTCATCTTCTCCCAGCGGAGCACAGACGCTCTCAGCGGCAGACGGTAAACCTGCGGGACACCACGGAGCACAAGCCAACATCTGTATCTCTCAGAGACTCACAGCTGTCTGGTGTCTCGCTTCAGGAGAAGGACTCACCAGATTAGTGTTTCCTCGAGCCTGATGACCGCCGAACAGATAGAGAACACCGTCCACACACGAGCCGCAGCTGCCCGACATCGAGTTCGGCACGTCACCCTCCGAGCGCTTCATTCTCCTGCAAGAGAACACGGTTAGCGGCGTCAAACTCTCGTGTGTTCAGCTGGTGTGACAGCACAGGGCTTTACCATCTTCCCGTCTCCATGTTGTAGATCCAGATTTCGTTCTTCGGCAAATACAAGTCAGTGAATTCAGCAGCTTCAGTGTCCGCATTCTGATAAAACCACATTGAAAACATACAGACGTCTTTACACGGAGACCTTCAGAACAGTTAGCTGGGAAAGTGTGATGATAAGGTAAATGTGAGTGCGATGGACCTTAAATATGAATAAACACACCTTATATCCTCCCCATACGAACATACAGCTGCCGTCAGTGACTGCGATGTGTCCGCTGCGCTCGGCTGGACTCTGTCTGGACACAAACACCTCCTGCAGCCAGTCCAGCTCTCCGTCCTCCTCCTGACCTGCAGCCCACTCAAACTCATCTTCATCTTCATCATCATCATCCTCCATGTGTGGTACCAGATCTTCTTCCATGTCACGCAGTCACTAGTAGAAGATTTACCTGTTACTGATCAAACATCTAACGTGCAGCACATCTTTCATTTATCTGCAGGTGGCTTTACCGATGTCAACACACACGCACACACTTATAGCAATAACAGGAAGTCCATGTCCGATGTTTTCCAGGAATTTAAAAGATAACTTCTCTACAGAGCTTCATGCGGCCAGTGTATGTTACACGAGTCGTCTTCAGCACAGATCAAATGACTGTTTGAATTTATAAATAGTCAGCAATGTTGATCAATGTAAATCGAGTGAATCTTCAGGAATCAGTCACACGAGATCGTGTTGTTTTGGTCGAGCAGCTGATGCGCGCTCACCTCTACAGATGAGAATAATAACTGAAAACTACTCACACGAATGAAAACTAGTAATCTTTTCACTTCTGTGGGTCAAGCGACTGAGTCATGGAAAGTAGCTTGTCATGAGCTGCGATGCTCACATGAATTAAAACTCAATTTTAATGCATAAAGGCCTCACCGGAAATACCTTCTGGTAAAGTTACGCCGCCATAGTAGTGAGGTCAACCGTGAGTGTTCACTGCGCATGCGCGGCGCGAAGAAGCGCGCGTTACGCAACAGCCTGTTAGCGAAAGCGTCGTTAAAGAGTGTTGTTTTAATACGATCTAACCGTGTTATGTTTCCAGGTGAGTGGTTTTAATCATTCCTTAAAAGTTTGGCCTAACTATGGATCTGCTGATGTGCTAATTAATCGATTCGAACGGAAGAACAGAGCAGCGAGAGTGCCTCAGAACCTCGGGTCCGTTGTACTTTTTTCAGTCAGAGTTTATTTAACGTTACCAAGCAAATAACGACTAAACAGTTAGTGTCCGGAACTAGATACCAGTCCAGTATTCACACACGATATATTGGTCGACGTTTAATGGAGGAATCCATCACTTTTTATGCAAAACATCCTGCCGTATCCTGATCGTTCAGACTAGCATTGACCCGAACCCAAGCTCGGTGTGTCCGTCGGTGCTGTCTCACGGGCGGGTGTTGTGTAGGTCAGGATGAGGCTGCAGTGTGATGTGGAGGTCGTTAACCGCGCGTTACCGTCGCTGGGGCTGCGGAGGAACGGCAGATCGCGCCGTGCGGTTCTGTCCATCGGGAAACACTTGGACCGGAACCCGAGCAGCAGCGGCCTGTTTCTGCTCATCTGCACCGCCAAAGACCGCAGCGGAGCCCGATACAAGGCAGGCTCTCTCTCCTTCTGTGTGTCTGGATCAGATGTGATCAGCTCCTGAGTCTCTGTGTGTTTCTCTGCAGCTGAAGGACAACATCGAGAAGTTCTTCACCTGGTTCGTGGAAGAAGGCAAAGCCACGGTTCGACTGAAGGAGCCTGCGATTGACATCTGTCTGAGTAAAGTAAAGACGTGCTTTCATTTCTGCTGGAGAAAGGGGTTAAAATAAATGCATCATACATTCCATCCAAAGTGCAGTTAGCAGCCAGCAGACTGATATTAGGCACCGTGGCAGCTGATAAAAGATAAAGATAGTGATTGGTACTTCGTATTCTCTGATTCTCTTTGAGTCAACTACTTTGTAATATTTCTTTCTTTGCTATAGTGAGCATCTCTTCCAGTCTTCAGCTGCAAATATAATACAGTAATAATCTGGATTGATATCTGCTTTTTTTTGTCACTGTGCTGATTCCTGCTTTACTTGAGCCATTTATTCCATTTTTAGCTTCTGGGTAGGTGATTATAATGTGTCAGGATCAAGTTTAAACTCTGTAGCCTGACCGTGTTCTCTGATGTCGAGGGAATATCTGCTGCCTCGCTCTAGTTCCTACACAGACCTGGTTTTACATAAATAGAATACTGACGCTATTAAAAAGCTGAAGATATGAATGTTTTCCATGAAGGCTAGTGCTTGACGTGTGTGTGTTTCAGGCCGACATCAGCAGCCTGAAGAGCTTCCTCTCCGCCGCTCGTCTGGCTCACAGAGGAAGTGACACGGACTCGCTCCCTCTGTCGGCCCTCGGCCCGGCCCGCGCCCGTGATGTGGAGAAACCCAAGAAGAAGCTCAGCATTCTGTCGAAGAAGGACTATCCGCTCACGTCCAGCTTCCCGTGTTCTCTGGAGCAGCTGCAGGTGTCGTACTGCAGACTGACCCGTGTGGACATGCGCATGCTGACCCTCAGAGCCCTGCGCCGGCTGGACCTCAGCAACAACCACATCAAGAAGCTGCCCTCCACCATCGGTGACCTGAGCTGCCTCGCAGAGCTGATTCTCCACAACAACCACCTGGAGAGCTTCAGCGACGGCCTGTGCTCCTCGACCCTGCAGACGTCGCTCCAGCATCTGGACCTGAGTCAGAACCAGCTGCAGGTCCTGCCCGCTCGCTTCTGTCAGCTGCAGCAGCTGGTCAACCTCAAACTGGACGATAACAAACTCTCGCGGCTGCCTTTCCACATCGGTCGGCTCTCCAAGCTGCGCTTCCTGTCCGCCGCTCACAACCAGCTCACCGTACTTCCTGCCAGCTTCAGAAAACTGTGCCTGGAGAACCTGGACCTGTTTGGAAACCCGTTCTCTCAAGCCAACGCTCTGGAGCACACGATGCACCTCACGTTCCCGCTGACGCTGCAGGAGCTGGCGTCCCGCGCCGTGCTGGAGCTCAGGTGAGGCTCGCTCCGCTGCTTACACAGACGCCAGTCTGCTGATGTCACGCTCGGTTTCTAACCTGTTCTTGTCTTCTCTGTCAGAATCCCACACGGTCCTCACGTCGTGCCGCTGCACCTGTGTCACCAGCTGGACTTCTCTAAAGCGTGCGACTGCGGCCGGGTCTGTGTGAACTCCTTCATCCAGACGGCCGTCAGCATGAACCTGCACCTGGTGTCTCACACCGTAGTGTTGGTGGATAACATGGGCGGCACCGAGGCTCCGGTGCAGAAGCACTTCTGCTCGCTCATGTGTTACTGTGAGTTCATGGACGGCTGCGTGCAGCGTGATCTGAGATGATGACGCGAGGATCACGCTCTCGTGTGGACGAACACTGATCTGTTTTCAGTGTTTGTGTGTCGTTTCTCTTTTAGCTCAATGTTTAAGGGACCGTTTTGTGTAGAACACCTTTAAACTACAGCATCACAACATGTTTTGTGAAATAAATAAAAGTCATTAAAACAAAAGTTTGAGCTGACAAAGAAATTATTTCATGATTTCACACGACAGGCTTCTGTATTTTCTCAGTTTTCTTTATTTAATTATTCCCCCAAAAGATCAGTCTCTTTTTATAAGTAGATTTCTAAACAAAGATTTTTATTTTTCTCTACATTTAAACATCTAACTTGAGTTAACTAAAAGTAAGTGAATTATCATGACTATAGAACCCCAATGATGAGATAGCACGCTATCAGTAAGCTCAGAGAGTTTAGTCCAAATCAGACCAGAGAGAGTTCTGGAAGCACAGAGCGGCCGAGGTCTTGTGACTGCAGATGAAGACGTCTCTGCCGTCGCGCTCGATCTCTCTCAAGATGACTCCGTCAGCAGACGCTGGTTCCTCCGCTGTGCTCTCGTGGTCTTCTGAGGAACGTCTCGTCTCTGGCTCGTCCTGAGAAGAGCTCTGATCCTCCTCGTGATTCAGTTGCTGGTTTAGTGCAGTATTATCTGTGTCCAGTGTCTGGTGAGGAAATAATGCATTAGCGTCACTCGCTGTGTTTTCTGTGTGCAGGGCGCCGCTCACTTCATGGACGTCTTCATCTCCAGCGTTTGCTTTCACATGGGTTTGGATCTCAGACTCACTGGAACACTTCTGCGGAAAGAGAGTAACAATTACACATTAGTATTAGTAATCTCTATACTATATCACACCCACTGCATTACTAGATAAAAGCAGATTCAAACTGATGATTAGTGAATTTGATGGCTTGATATTAAATACACATGCATGAATGTTTTATATAATAGTCACATACTGTATTTGGTGAGTCGACCGCTCGATTGATGTGGGTTCCATCTTCATTGTCTGTTTCCACAGAGCAGATGAGCTGTAAATGATCAGGTGTCTGTGGTTCTGTCGTTAAATTGATTAACTGACATGCTAAAGGCTCTTGCTGTAGTCCGGCTGTATCACCTGCTGAAGGACTGACAATACTGCAGTTTAATTCTGTCTCCAGAACCTCCTCATTAGATGTGCGAGGGATCTGATCCTCCTCCTCCTCCTCGCTCCTCTTCATCTCATCACATCTGGTCTGATCTTCCTCCTCCTCACTCTTCATCTCATCACATCTGGTCTGATCTTCCTCCTCCTCGCTCTTCATCTCATCACATCTGGTCTGATCCTCCTCCTCCTCGCTCTTCATCTCATCACATCTGGTCTGATCCTCCTCCTCCTCGCTCCTCTTCATCTCATCACATCTGGTCTGATCTTCCTCCTCCTCACTCTTCATCTCATCACATCTGATCTGATCTTCCTCTTCCTCGCTCCTCTTCATCTCATCACATCTGATCTGATCTTCCTCCTCACTCCTCTTCATCTCATCACATCTGATCTGATCTTCCTCTTCCTCGCTCCTCTTCATCTCATCACATCTGGTCTGATCTTCCTCCTCCTCACTCTTCATCTCATCACATCTGGTCTGATCTTCCTCCTCCTCACTCTTCATCTCATCACATCTGGTCTGCTGTAATTCTGTGCTCCTCGCTGGCTGAACAGGAAGAGTGATGGTCAGCTGTTTCTTGGTTTTGTTGAACTTGGCGTCTCCTTTGTCTTCATCCACAGGATAGGAGAGCGGAAGATCTAGTTTATACGCTGGTTTGTGAGACTGCAGGACGAGCCGTCGCTCCAGGACGAGCAGCTCAGCGTCCTGCGCAGATCTCAGCAGCGGTAAAGACACAGTGATGATGATGTCTGTGGGTCGGGCCCCGGGCCCCGAGTCTCTGGAGCACCTGTAGTCCTGCAGATCGACGACGGACCGATACTTTACGGTGTAATGTGGTTCAGTAGGCTGACTGGATGATGAAGATCTGGAGTCCTCATGATCTGGAGGAGCGGCACAGGAGGCTTCGGGTTCGGGTTCGGGTTCTGGTTCTGGTTCTGGTTCTGGTTCTGTGTGGGTCTGCTCCAGGTCTCTGGTGCTCTGCTGCCGCTCGTGGCCAGGAATCGGTCTGCGGATCACAGCCGCCTGAGGAACACCTTTATACTTCATTTTCAGCTGCTTTATATTCCTTCTGTCCAGCTTGATGTGGAAGGAGTCTTCGACGCCTCCGATCGCGGTTCTGTGGAGCAGCTCCATCAGTCTCTTGTTGTTTTCCGCCGCGTGCAGCGCGTCTGGGTGGAAGATGACGTCATGAATCACGCAGCTGTTCCCGGAGGCGTCTCGGTCCGGTCTGCCCGGTGTCAGACTGAACGGTAAGCGCCAGTGGAAGCCCGTCTTCCCGTCTCGGTCTCGGCCCGCTTCACACGAGGGTTTATCGATCAGCTGATTGGAGCAGATATTGATGAAGCGCTTCTCGCGTGCTCCTCGGGTCTTCAGCACGTGATGAGCTTCGGGGTGAATGAACTGCACGTTCGTTCCTCTGTCCTTCTCCAGCTGTGTGATCTCCTCCTCGTATCTTCTCTTGTTCTCGGGGTCTGAGATCTCGGTCGCGTATTCGTTCAGTAACTCGCGGAACTTCTCGTCTTTTAGAGCTTCACCGAAACGATTTATTTCATCACGTGTCAGATTCATTTCTTCGAGTTTGCTGAAATCCATTGTGAACTGTTAAGCTCTTTTTTTAAAGAAATTAAATCGACAGAAAACTACGTTGAGTACAACGACTCTGTAACCATAGAAACCTGCTACAATAAGCGAGAGCGCGCACGCTGTCGAGACGCTCATCGCGTGAGCGCGCAGCTCTCATCAGTGCACTATTCTTATTTGAAGCAGATGTAACTTGAACTAATTCGACTGGTTTCCATCCTCCAGGAACACATTTACCTGTCTATAACCATACGTTGAACAGAAAGGGGCATTCATTTATATTTATATATTGTTCCTAGAAGGAAACTGCTACATTTGCATTAGATTCTAAATACAATTTCAGCGCTTATACACAAAACAGTGAAATATTGTTTCAGTTGTTCAAATCCTGAATGTAGATATTTTAATAATATTAAACAAACCCTTTTCAGGTGTCCCGTTTTTTATTTTAAAACAACTCATTCCACATTCTGTGACTTTCTGCTAGTTCTGAAGAAAATGGTCCTTCTCTTCACAGCGTTCCTCAGTTTTGGTGGTAAACAGAGAATCTGGGACTGAAACGTGCTGGCGTGGCTTGCAATGAAGTCTTGGCATAATCTGCAGAAATAAACCTCATTAGTCTGTGGTCCATCAGCACATCGCTCCTGTTCCGCCGGTGCTCACCGGTTCTTACCGTATCAGCGGGTACGGCTGAGTCTGGAACACCAGCGCATCGTTGCAGTGGCCCTGCAAAACAGATCATCTTCACTGAGACAGGGTTACAGGTTTCAGAAGTTTGCTGAATTATACTTTACACCGTGGAGCACACAACACTCACTTTGTCCACTAAGAGGATATAATCATGACTTCCTCCAAACACTACAACATCCGAGTCTCTTCCTTGACAAGCGCTGTGCCAGAGCCTGATAAATCAGAGCCAAAGAGCGCTTGAGGAATCAAATCATTAGATCTTATTCTATTCATCTCCATGTCTGTGTTTTCTCCTACCGCGGTTTGTCCTTGTTTTGATGCTCCATCTTTGTCCATCCATTTGTCTCCAGATCAAATATCCAGCCGTCACCTGACAGGAAAGAGAAAGCTCTGTGGTTCTGTGTGTTAGCTATGCTGTCGTTTAGAGTTGTGTTTCTGTGTGTGTCATACTCATGGGTCTGCAGTCCACACTCAGTCCCCCGAACACGAACAGAGACGTATCTGACACTGCTGTTAGTGTGTGCCATGAGCGTCCTAAAGGAGCCGCGGTGGAGGACACGCTAAAAACACGAGATGAGGCAGCAGCTTTATCAAGATGACACACACACACACACAATGCTCAGGAACGGGTTATATAGCTGTGTGACGTCTCTTACATTTCTGACCAGGTCCAGGAATTTAAATCCAGACAAAACATGTCACTTGTTCTAGCTTCCTGTGCAGAAAACACACATGAAACATGACAACAGTCTAATCTGACACATGCATCTTCTCAAGAGAACTAGAGAAGAACACATTATGGCCTTTTAAACAGGCAGATATTTTAGAGGATTTATGTTTTTTTGTACGAGAGAAGTGATTTTAAGGAAGCAGCAGTCTCTATAAATGCATATGAACAATACTCACTCTTATTCTTCCACCGCACACGTAGCCTTTGCTGCCGATGCTAGCGCTAGCATGAGCGGCTCGCGGGGCTGGAGCTCGTCCCTGTCAATCATTCACAAACACACTTCATAGTGTTGTAAACTTCGCCAAAACATACTTGTGACTGAATTCAAAACATTGGATAAGTGCCTGATTTATAATGCTGAATGATGTTAGACTCACGAAGGTCTGCGGCTCGGCCCATCTGCTTCTTTCTGTATCAAACTCATGGACTTCGTTGTTCCATCCCCAGAAAATGTCCTCGGCCTGACAAGAGAAAACTGACCCTGATATGAATCTGTTTTGGATCATTCTTTGTATGTGAGCAGTTTTGTAGTGAACATAAACTACCCATGATGCTTCATCCACAATGAAGCTCTTTGAATCGTTGATTTCACGCCGCAGTTTGTGACCATATCCACCAAAGTAGATGATTCTGTCGGGAGACCAACACTCATATTATGCAATTATTACTAAATCAGTTCCTTCATATTGAGCGGTATGTACTGAATGAATCCGATAGAGAAACATTAACCTTCCTTCATGAACCCAGCAGGAGAGTTTATCTCGTGGCGACGGCAGCGATCCGGACCGAAGCCTCACTCTCCTCCAGCTGAAGCTCTCGTCCTGCAGACTGACTGAGTAATGCTGAAACAAGACACTCTCATGAAGCGTGTGTGAACAGATGCACCTGAACACAGACTGACCGCAGCTTTACTTCATTAGTCTGTCCATCATCACCGCAGCCGCCGAAGATATACAGCTCTTCATTCACGATGCAGCCGCAGCTCCCAGACATCGCCGGAGGAACCGTCCCACACACAGCACGCCTCTCCCTGAGGAGGAGAAGAGGAGGAGGAGAGGAGGAGGAGGAGAGGAGAGGAGGAGGAGGAGGAGGAGGAGGAGGAGGAGGAGAGAAGAGAAGAGGAGGAGGAGAGAAGAGAGGAGAAGGAGGAGAGAAGGAGGAGGAGAGGAGAGAAGGAGGAGGAGGAGGAGAGGAGGAGAGGACAGGAGAGGAGAAGAGAGGAGAGAAGAGGAGGAGAAGGAGAGAAGGAGGAGGAGAGGAGAAGAGAGGAGGGGGAGAGGAGAGGAGGAGGAGAGGAGGAGGAGGAGAGAAGAGAAGAGGAGGAGAGAAGGAGGAGGAGAGGAGGAGGAGAAGAGAGGAGAAGGAGAGGAGAAGAGAGGAGAGGAGGAGGAGGAGAGAAGGAGGAGGAGAGAAGAGGAGGAGAGAAGGAGGAGGAGGAGAGAAGAGGAGGAGTAGAGGAGGAGGAGGAGAGAAGAGGAGGAGGAGGGGAGGAGGAGGAGAGAAGAGAAGAGGAGGAGAGAAGGAGGAGGAGAAGAGGAGGAGGAGAAGAGAGGAGAAGGAGGAGGAGAGGAGAAGAGAGGAGAGGAGGAAGAGGAGGAGGAGAGAAGGAGGAGGAGGAGAGAAGAAGAGGAGTAGAGGAGGAGAGGAGGAGGAGGAGAAGAGGAGGAGAGGAGAGGAGAGGAGGAGGAGAGGAGGAGGAGGAGAGAAGAGAAGAGGAGGAGAGAAGGAGAGAAGGAAGAGGAGGAGAGAAGGAGAGAAGGAGGAGGAGAAGAGGAGGAGGAGAAGAGAGGAGAAGGAGGAGGAGAGGAGAAGAGAGGAGGAGGAGGAGGAGGAGAGAAGGAGGAGGAGAGAAGAGGAGGAGAGAAGGAGGAGGAGGAGAGAAGAGGAGGAGAGAAGGAGGAGAGAAGAGGAGGAGGAGAGGAGGAGAGAAGAGAAGAGGAGGAGAGAAGGAGAGAAGGAGGAGGAGAAGAGGAGGAGGAGAAGAGAGGAGAAGGAGGAGAGGAGAAGAGAGGAGAGGAGGAAGAGGAGGAGGAGAGAAGGAGGAGGAGGAGAGAAGAGGAGGAGTAGAGGAGGAGAGGAGGAGGAGGAGAGGAGGAGGAGAGGAGGAGGAGAGAAGAGAAGAGGAGGAGAGAAGGAGAGAAGGAGGAGGAGAAGAGGAGGAGGAGAAGAGAGGAGAAGGAGGAGGAGAGGAGAAGAGAGGAGGAGGAGAGAAGGAGGAGGAGAGAAGGAGGAGGAGGAGAGAAGAGGAGGAGTAGAGGAGGAGGAGGAGAGAAGAGGAGGAGGAGAGGAGAAGAGAAGAGGAGGAGAGAAGGAGAGAAGGAGGAGGAGAAGAGGAGGAGGAGAAGAGAGGAGAAGGAGGAGGAGAGGAGGAAGAGGAGGAGGAGAGAAGGAGGAGGAGGAGAGAAGAGGAGGAGTAGAGGAGGAGGAGAAGAGGAGGAGGAGAGGAGAGGAGGAGGAGAGGAGGAGATGGAGAGGAGAGGAGGAGGAGAGAAGGGGAGAGTAGAGAAGAGGAGGAGAGAAGAAGAGGAGGAGGAGAAGAGAGGAGGAGGAGGAGAGAAGGAGAGGAGAGAAGAGGAGGAGAGGAGAGAAGGAGGAGGAGAGAAGGAGGAGGAGGAGAAGAGAAGGAGAGAAGAGGAGGAGATGAGGATGAGAAGAGAGGAGAAGAGGAGGAGGAGGAGAAAAGAGGAGAAGGATGAGAGAAGGAGAGGAGAGAAGAGGAGGAGAGGAGAGGAGGAGAGAAGAGGAGAGGAGGAGGAGGACAAGAGAGGAGGAGGAGGACAAGAGAGGAGGAGGAGGAGAGAAGGAGAGGAGAGAAGAGGAGGAGAGGAGAGAAGAGGAGGAGAGAAGGAGGAGGAGGAGAAGAGAAGGAGGAGGAGGAGGAGAGGAGAGAAGAGGAGGAGAGGAGGATGAGAAGAGGAGGAGGAGGAGAAAAGAGGAGAAGGATGAGAGAAGGAGAGGAGAGAAGAGGAGGAGAGAAGAGGAGAGGAGGAGGAGGACAAGAGAGGAGGAGGAGGAGAAGAGAGGAGGAGAGGAGAGAAAAGGAGGAGAGGAAAAGAGGAGGAGAGGAGAAGAGAGGAGAGAAGAGGAGGAGAGGAGAGGAGGAGGAGAGGAGAGTAGGAGGAGGAGAAGAGGAGGAGGAGAAGAGAGGAGAAGGAGGAGAGAAGGAGAGGAGAGGAGAGGAGGAGAAGAGAGGAGAAGAGAGGAGGAGGAGGAGAAGAGAGGAGGAGAGGAGAGAAAAGGAGGAGAGGAAAAGAGGAGGAGAGGAGAGGATAAGAGAGGAGGAGAAGCGGAGGAGAGAAGAAGAGGAGGAGATGAGAGGAGGAGAAGAGAGATGACTTTCTGTTCAGACATGTCAATAGATTCTAAACCTTTTGTGCCTCCAGTTTGTAGATAACAGTGAGACACAGTCAACACGTAGATACACACACACAGACACACACACACTCTATCTCTCTCACTCACTCACTCACTCACACACACACACACACACTCTATCTCTCTCACTCACTCACACACACACACACACACTCTATCTCTCTCTCTCTCTCACTCACTCACACACACACACACTCTGTCTCTCTCACTCACACACACACACACACACACTATCTCTCTCTCTCTCACACACACACACACACACTCTCTCTCTCTCACTCACTCACTCACTCACTCACACACACACACACACGTTTGTTTTAGTGTAAAGTGTGTTCATCCCATAGGTGTAATGGTTTTTATTCTGTAGAAACTGTATATTCTATGGCCCTTCACCAACCCTACACCTAACCCTAACCCTCACAGGAAACTTTGTGCATTTTTACTGTCTCAAAAAAACTCATTCTGTATGATTTATAAATGTTTTGAAAAATGGGGACATGGGTTATGTCCTCATAAGTCACCCTCTCCTTGTAATACCTGTGTCATACCCATGACATTATACAGAGTTGTGTCCTGATATGATACAAAAACAAGAACACACACACTCTCCCCCCCACCCCACACACACACACACTCACTCACTCTCACTCTCTCATTCACACACACAAACACTAAACAACTGCTTGTCATTTCTTACCACATCCCAGTTTCTAAGTCGTACAACCAGAGCTCGTCATTTGGAAGGAAAACTTCACGGTTTTCCACCGACTGAAGCAAAACACAGTCATTGTTTAGCTTACAACAGTGTTATTAAAATAAAGCGTTATTAAACATTATCTGTTAAATGTCTTCATTTGATGCGTATAGACCATTTTAAACTACTGTTTCATCAAATATGCGGAAAAAATTTTTTTTGGGCCTGATTATTAATATTGTTATTGTTATTACCACGTATCCGCCCCAGATATACAGAAAGTGTCCGTCCGCCGCAGCTGTGTGTCCGCTTCTCTCTCGAGCCACCGGCTCTTCACTCATCACGACTGTCACTATTATTAACAGTGCTGATATTAATACTATTATGAGCTGACAGCAGTGACAGGAACCTACAACCTCTGGATTTTAGCAAAACAGCAGCTCGTGTCACGCGCATAATGACAGCAGCAGCGAGACGGGAGCGCGCGCGAGAAAGCTTTGTTTCTCGAGTTTTATATCTGCACCTTTTTCTTTTATAAACTGTCTCGTATGAAGCGAAGTTACTACAAACAAAAACAGACTGTTAATATAGAGATATCCAATGGTAGCTGAGAAAGTAAACACGGCTTTTATTTTGAAAGGTTTTTAGATGTTTACGAAACTTGTTGGAGCGGAAGCGGAAGCGTCTGTTTGGCGGGAACAGATGAAGATGGACGCGCGCAGAGTGAAGCTGAAAGTGAGCGCAGGATTTAAAATGCGCGGATTAATCCTGCGACCGTATGTGGCACTCGTTATAGTAGTTATCTTCATTTACTATGTTTAAAGTGCAGTAATGAGTGTTAGAGGTTTTGTGTCGGTTGCAGGGAGTCCAGCCGCTTCCTGCTGCGGGTTCTAGAGTCCGTCTCTGAAGCGGATCTGGAGGAGGTTCTGGAGCGGATCCTAGATGCTGTCGAGAAACAACCGCGTATGCTTTAACTTACTTTATTAGAAACTTACATTTCTTTTAGGACAGAAATGTACCACACTGGTGTTGTTGATAGTTTGTTATTGTTATGATGGTGATGATGGCAGTTTACATTTACATTTATTAATTTAGCAAACGCTTTTGTCTAAAGCGACTTACAAATGAGTAAAGTGAAGAAATTAAAAACAAAAGCAATGATATATGAGTGGTATAACAAGTCTCAGCTTAACACAGTACACGTAGCATGGGCTTTTAAATAATATAATAAATAAAAAGAAAACATAAAGAATATAAAAAGAATAGAGCAAGCTAGATGTCTTCGGACACAGAGTAAATCATACTTCTGCACAAAGTTTCTCTTTTTACAACAGAAATGTGAATTCTGCCAGATACAGATTCGGGCTAGAGTCGCCTATGTGATTTTTTTGTTGTTGTTGACATTTCTAATAGTAAACACAGCCATGTTGAAGCCTGCAGTAAATGTTTTGCATTATAGCAGTCCAAGCTGCTTATTGTTTTTCGAGAATGTTGCACTCCTGATTGTCATTGCACGAGACTTCACACCAATAAATCACAGAAATATTGGTCTTTACATTTGTCCGGCCTGTTGTCCGTGGATTTACCTAAATTTGGTGTTATTTGCCGTATAAAACGTATTTAGACATGCTAAATCAATTTTACAATCGATACAATGAACACTTGTCTCTCAAATCAAACAGGATTTTTTTCAAAGTGACAACCCAAGAAAGCGAAGTAAACTGTCTCTTATGAAATAAATATGTTTTTGATAAAGATTTCAATTTGTTTGTGGTCTATATAGCCTGCATCAAAATAAGTTTGCAATGATGCGCCCGAGGTCACGATATGCTTATTTGTTTAAATTCATACCTACGTAATCACATCACTAAAATTGTACTTTCTTTTTTTTTTTTTTTTTACATTGAAACTTTGAAAAAAAACCTTCCCTACCGCCCTTTTTTTTAAATTTAATTAATTTATTTTTTTACTGTTACTGCAAACCAAAATATTTTTAAGGATGATGAAGATGATAGATAATGTGATGATGATGATGATAGTTAATGTGATGATGTTGATGATGAAGATGAAGATGATAGTTAATGTGATGATGATGAAGATGATGATGATAGTTAATGTGATGATGATGATGATGATAGTTGATGTTGATGATGATGAAGATGATGATGATAGATGATGATGATAGTTAATGTGATGATGTTGATGATGAAGATGATAGTTAATGTGATGAAGATGAAGATGATAGTTAATGTGATGATGTTGATGATGAAGATGATAGTTAATGTGATGCTGATGAAGATGATAGTTAATGTGATGATGATGAAGATGATGATGATAGATGATGTGATGCTGATGATGTTCTGTGTCTCAGTGGGGTCCAGTATGGTGGAGCTGTCGCTGCTGGAGGCTGCGGTTCAGGATTGCAGTCAGGCGTGTGATGAAACCATGTGAGAATCTCATTTCTATCTGAACTGACTCTCAGCGTCTGCTCTTGCTGTCTCTAACATTCATGTTCTTCACTTACAGAGACAATGTGTTCAACATCATTGGAGCCTTTGATGTGCCTCGATTCATCTTCAGCACAGAAAGAAAGAAATTTGTCCCGTGAGGAATATTTCAATAAATAATAAGAATCAAGTGAATGTGACTTATGTTAAAAAGCTCATTATCATCCCTGGTGAACACCACTGAAGTGTGAGATGAAGACCGTGTTCATCGTCTGCGGTGTTTGTGTGGGAAGTTCAAGATGTTTTCCATCGACAGGAATATGATCAGTGTTTGTTCTCTTTCAGCATCAGCATGACCAATCACCCGGTCCCTAAACTCTGCGGTCAGTCCAGAGATAAAGCTGAGCTCTTCAGAGAGCGATACACCATCTTACAACAGGCTAGTCCCTTTGTCTTTGCTTTTGAATGATCACTGTATTTATTTCCTTCCTAAATCATGTGTGAATGCTTGTGCAAGTCTAGGTGTTAACATCTCTCGTTCTGTTCGGGTTTCATGAATGAGGAAATTCATAATGTTTATAATATCTTAATATTATCTTTATATGTTAAAGGAACACTCCCCTAAAGTTAAACGGTTGAGTTTTACCATTTTTGAATCCATTCAGCCGATCTCTGGGTCTAGATGTAGCACTTTTAGCTTAGCTTAGCTTAGCATAGATGTATAATAAAGTGTAATAATGAAGGAACTTTTCAGTCGTATCATGAGTTCAGCAGACGCAGTTATACTACACAGCGCTTGAAAACAGTCCCCAGCTAGTTAGTGTAGTGTTAGTGGTAGCAATAGCAGAGTAATAAACATTATTACTATTTTCCCAGTACTTAAAAAAAAGAAAGAAAGAAAAAGAAATAACCTGGTACCGTAACATTTTTTTTGTGGTAGTCTTTTGACAACACTAGTTTAACTCTAGGGGAGTTAGAAAATAAGCCTATCTTCAAAAATAGTGGAGTGTTCCTTTAATGGCAGATGTAATCAGGGTTTATCGTTATTTAATCATTATTCATCTACAGCGAACTCACAGACATGAACTCTTCACTCCTCCTGTTATCGGTTCAGCTCCAGATGAAGGAAGGAACAAATTCCAGGTAAAACTGAACAAAGCTCTCTGTGTAGACCGCTAAAGACTCACACAATCAGCTTGTTTCTGGAATATTTCCAGCCGGTGCTGATGATCTGTGACTGTTCTACAGCTGAAGACGGTGGAGGCTCTTCTGGGCAGCACAGCTAAAGTCGGAGAAGTGATTGTTCTGGGCATGATCACGCAGCTCAAAGAGGTATTCCTCCTCTTCCCACATTCGTGATCGGTTGTGTTCAGCTGTTTGTGCTCGTGGGTTAGTCAAGGTAACCCTAATCATGTACCTGTGTAGATTAAACACTTGATGATGTTCTTGCTCTGTCCATGCAGTAAATGCACAGCCTTGAATGAGTCTGGTTTTCTTCTCGGTGTCAGTGGTGCGAGTCTGTCAGATACATCCAAAAACATGACTCTATATAGTGGGTTATGTAGAAATGTATTTTATTTGTTAGCTTGTTAGGGAGGGTTCAGTAGTGGCTGGACATCTGTAGTCTTGATTAAAGCATGAGTCTGTTGATGTGATGGAGCGAGAGACTCACTGCAGTGTTTGTGTGTCGTCTCTTCATCCTCACGCTGTTCTTTCAGGGCAAGTTCTACCTCGAGGACCCCAGCGGCGCAGTGCAGCTCAACATGTCAAAGGCAATATCCTTCCTGTGCTAATCACCACACTCTTGTGCTGCTATCTTAGAGACGGTTCTCCGTTTGTTCTTTAACACTCTTCATACCAGTTTCACAGCGGTCTTTACACCGAGTCCTGCTTCGTTCTGGCTGAAGGTGAGTCTCGTTCTCTCCATCTTCTGCTCTTTCCATCCCTGGATAATCACACGATGTGTCTGTGTTCACAGGATGGTACGAGGATGCAGTGTTTCACGTCAACGCGTTTGGTTTCCCGCCCACAGAACCCTCTTCCTTCACCAGGTGTGCGTTAGCTTTTATTTCCTGTAGGATGTCGCTGAC
>NW_020524536.1:0-71674 GCF_003368295.1 Carassius auratus
TGTGGATCGAAAGTTTAGTATTACAAACATCTAGAGTGCTGGTGAAATAGGACCTTAAACCAGCCCCCAACCACTCCCTACTCCTGTCTGATCTCTCTCTCTGATCTTTGCCCCTCCCCTCCAGTCGCACAGCAACCACGGACTCTCCACTCCTCTCCCTCCTCTGGGTTTCCCTTTCTCCTTCTCTTACTACTCTGTACTCTCTAAAACCAAAATATTCTGTTCAAATTATCATTTTATTAAACAGCTTTGTAAGAAGGAAATATTTCATATTGTTACACTAACACATACATTATGGGGTTGGGGGTTCGATTCCCAGGGAACACATGACAGGTAAAAATTTATAACCTGAATGCACTGTAAGCCAAATGCATGAATTTAATAAATAAATTTTATGTAATTTAAATATAATTATAAATATATAAAGTACATAAATTATTATTAAAGGCAAATAAGCTTCCTTATGTACTGTATAAACACATGCTGTACAAAATCATTATTAAAAAACAATTCAAATATGAAAAAAAGAATTATTTAAGCTGCATGTTTTTCTCCATAATACCGTGTTTATTTTTCACACACATATTTTATACATTAATTTTATATTTACTTTTTAAGTTATATTAACATTTTAAGACTGTTGTCCCCGGCACAAGATGATCATCAAATTTAGGGGTCTCTCCCATTAAGGAGCTAAAGTTTGAAAACTACAAAGTCAATCCTGCCAAAGAAGTCAGATCCTGACTTTCCTTCCAGGCTAAAGACTTCCTGACCAACACCTCCGTTTACTCTGACCCATACACAATATAGAGGACCAGAGGATCAGCCTTCTAGACCTGCCCAGACCAGAATATCCAGCTAACCACACACAAACTATGCCAGCGACGTGTGAAGGAAGAAAACACTGCAAGAAAAGCAAAAGAGGTGTTTTGGGTACGCAAACACACAAACATTATCACACAGCCCGTATGCAAAGGAAATGAGGGGCTGAGAGATCTGCAGGTACTTAAATTATTCCATGGAATTAGGACTTTTTTTTTTTTTTACTGTCTTTTATATTTTCTCAAATATCCAAATCTGAATGCATGAGTGTATGTGAGCATTTAAATCAGCTCTGTGTGTCTCTAATTGTATAAATGTATCTAACCCCAGCGAAAATCCCACATAGACTTCCTTCTATTTATGACAGAATGAGCACTGTCCCTCCAACTTCAAAACACGGGTACATAGTAAGATCAGTCAGGTTGTTTGACTTTCACGTTGGGAATAGCACACAAATTCAGGCTGTAAATATACAATGTGTGTAATCAGTGATTAGACTTTAAGACTGAAGCAGACTGTGACACAGTGCTTCAATTGTCCTGGAAAACCTCCGTACATCTACACAGCCAGATGTAATAACAAACAGCTCCTCTCTCATAAAACACACAGCTAGAAGATCAACCTTTATCCTCAGCACTGCAATCAGTGGCACCTCAACGCCGTTAATAATTTCACCAGGGCCAAGCGGCCAGCTGCTGAGATAAAAAACCATCAGTAGGAATAAAGACATATAGTCTGACCAACAGCTTTAACATTTACCAAAACTAGCTATTAAACAGCTTCAAACAAAGAGGTCAAATGCTTCAAACTAAATAATGAAGCACTCACTATGCAAATGTAAATGCTTATACGCTATGCAAACTCAATTTTTTACAATTCAGTTTTTCTTTCAGGTAAACTACTGACACAGTACAGCAAAATAACAACAACAACAAAAACAACAACAATCAATCTCTCTTAAAGGGATAGTTCACCCGAAAATGAAAATTCTGTCAATAAATACCCACCCTCAAAGTCGTTCCAACACCCGTTAGACCTTGCCTTCATCTTCAGAACACAATTAATAATCGTGTATGTACATACGTTGCATACATTGCTTACACATATGATATGCTCCAAAAATGGCACTGAGGTAGTGGAGATGCATTTTTGAATAAAGTTGTTGTTTTTGTTTTCTTTGCACACAAAAAGTATTCTTGTAGCTTCGTAAAATTACGGTTTGAACCCCTGATGTCATCATGGATTATTTTACAGATATCTTTGCTACATTTCTATGCCTTGATCTTGTAAGGATCCTTGCTGTCTTTTGGAGGTCTGAGAGCTCTCTGATTCCAAAATATCTTAGTTTGTGTTCCAAAGATGAACGAAGGTCTTATGGGTTGTAACGACAATGAGGGTGAGTAATTAATGACAGAATTTTCATTTTTAGGTGCACTATCCCTTTAATAACTTTACAGCTTACTGAGGTCCTGATAGTAAAAACCATTTTCTATTTTTATCATATTTCTGAATGTAATTGATCCCTGTGGTGGCAAAGCTAAATTTTCAGCAGTCTTCAGCAAACTATTATTAAAATGCTGATTTGGGTGCTTAAGAAACATTTATCATCATCAATGTTGAAAACAGTTGTACTGGCTTAATATTTTTGTGGAAACCATGACACCTGATTTTTTTTTCTTTGATGGATAGAATGTTTTTTTAAATATACATTTTCAGTAACCTTTTCAAAGAAAATATTTATTTTTGAAAGTTAGCTCTATCGCCCCCTTGAGTACAAAGCCTTTTACTTGCCACATCAAGATGCATCTTTGCACAACTTGTACTTGTACAGAGTGTGTTTTTGACCTTATTGTCCTTTACAACAGCAAATCAGCAGCAGGCTTCTAGAGTTAAAATGGGACTGATGCTAGAAATGTTTCTGCCTGTTGACACGGCAGGTCAGAGAGGAAACCTGAGCAGTCTTCTGAAGGAAGATGTGTCATGAATCTGTGCACATGATCATTCATCCCAAAAAAGGGGGAGGAGGAATAGTTTTCACCACCCGTGTTTGGAGCATTCTCTTTAAATACAGGTAAAGGGTTAACATTCCCCAACTTGGCTTTGCTAGGACTCAAAATAGGTCAACACTATGGGCACCAGACTTTTTTAATTAGCAAAAAAAATTAAATAAAGATAAAATCTAAATAAAAACCTTAAAAAAAAATAAAGTAAAACAATTATGCAGTCAGATTTATCTAAAAGTGTCTCTCACATTTAAATTAATTCACTTAGCATTTCAACACTTTCCTTCCCATGTTTGCTTGGAGATCTTTGTTTACCAAATGAAGTGGCTTCCAAATTGGCCGAGCGTTGAGGAACCATTTTAATTAGGCTTTAAAATGTAAGCGCTTACCAAAATGCCAAGGGAAGGACTTTATTGTGCTCTGTCCCCGCATTTTTTACGAGTTGGGTTTATTTGTCCTTGGTGAGTATGAAGTGTGTGTCTGTAAGACCATAAAATATGTGTATTTGTGGGTTCGGTTGCTTATGTGGGAGAATATTGCAAATTGTGTTTGTTTAATTCAATATGGTCTGACCACTGAATAATGTTTATACTGGAAGATGGAAACAATGACGAAAAGAAGCATTGAAGACCAGAAGAGGAGAACAGGAAGAAGCCGTTAAAGATAAGTAGAGCTATCAGTGCTCTCATCACTTCTTATTCACAAAGACATCATCAGTTGACCCATAACTAATAGAGCCCTCTGGGTGACCTCTGACCTCTGGCTCCCATGAACCTGAGAGGCTGGCCATCACCTCCAAAACAAGCTCCCGCAAATACTTGTTGACCCAAGGTGACCTCCTCAACACATTCCTCTCTCTCTGGTATGCTGCACAGGAATGAACAGAGGAACTCATATTAAGCATAAACCTGATCTGCAGCTGTGAAACCAAACATACACTCCAGCAGGCCTGGTGTGTGTAATACAATACTCTTATAATACTCTTTACTACCGACTTATTAAAGTCCATCTTGGTTCTATATATTAATAAACAAGACACTAAAATGTAATTCAATAGCATATTCTAATGTCATGCAAACCCATTTAAACCTGGGACAACAACTTATTTTTACTTATTTTACTTATGTTTTACATTTCAGAATGATAGTTAAAGAATAGAATCAATACAGCATATTGTGTTACTCATAATAAGCTAACTTGTGCATGCAGTTCGATTATTTAAAAAAAGAATGCCAATTATGCATCTGCATTCATAATATTACTGTTTGAGCATAATAGATTTCTGACCCCAAACTTTGAAGTGTGGTCTGTCTGTTTTCAATAAACTTTATTCTCAATGTTATAATTCACCATTAACTTTGTCCAAGAAGAACATAGGTTTATAGAATGCCCATAATAACAGCCGCTGGCTTGTAGGTATTCTGCAGGATGTGTGTCCATAAATGTATGTTTTTCCAAGCATGTCTCTGTGCGTGTGTGTCGTGAAACCAAAAGCCATAAAACACCCCAAAAAGTTTGCTTTATTGTCTCTGAGTCACTCTGTCCTATGATTCTGCCCACTGTGGAAGCATTGTATATTTAGACAAATGTTATTGTCATTAAAGGGATAGTCACCCAAAATGAAAAATGTTGTCATTATTAACTGTTTGACCGTGACCCTTATGCAGTTTCAAAACTGTATGACTTGCTTTCTTGTAAGGAAATGTAATGTTGAGTGAAGTCAGACAACATTCTCAGTCCTCAGCCTGGAAACTCTTCCAGCCTAGTTGATAACTGGGAGGAAGAATCATGACTGGGATGAGAGCCGTATCTCTCCTGAGAGGGTGCCAGGGCCCTCAGGAGGAAGTTTCCTGGTAACAGAGCTCAGTGTCTTAAGGACAAGCCCTGTTTCTCCACAGATTTCTGTTAGTACTTCTACCTGGATATAACAGAAAGCAAGAAATAGACTGGTATTGTTTTAACGCCACTTTATTGAGATCATGAATTATCTAGATCAGGGGTGCCCAACCCTGCTCCTGGCGATTGACTGTCCTGCAAGGTTTGGTTCCAACCCTAATCAAACACACCGGCTTTTATTTTTTAAGCGAGCCTGAAGACCTTAATTAGTTGCTTCAGCTGTGTTTGATTAGGATTGGAGCTAGACTTTGCAGGACAGTCGATCGCCAGGAGCAGGGTTGGGCACCCCTGATCTAGATGTATGCCATTTTCGAACTTGCAACCTGCAAAGATCTTCCATGATTAGATCATGTGAGTTGAAATCTGCTTTATGGTTTTAGTTAAATGCATTCGTTAACAAAAACTAACAATGAAAAATACTTTTACAGCATTTATCACCCTAAGGTAATGTTCATTTCAACATTTACAAATTTACTATTAGGCCTACATTATAAAAAGTTTTATCTGTTAATATTATTTAACTTATAGTGAACACAAATGTATTACTCATTGTTAGTTAATGCATTGCTATTGTAAATAATTCACCAATAATTGAAATACAGTCATGACACTCCTGAGCCTGTCTGCACAGCGACCACTAGGGGGCGGTACAATGTCTAAAATGCTTCATCTGGCATGTAGAAATGGTCAGAAGGACACAGCTCTTTCCTTACAACCATATTAAGCATGATAAGACTCTGCCAGGTGCCAAACGAGAGACAATATTTTTTTATCAAAATGCCATGACATGTACTGTTTTTCACATGTGTTAAAAAAAGCATCTATCTTTAAGATAAATAATACTAATAACTGTCATTTAACGGAAGAAAAATGTACTCTGCCAATTATTTAAATGTCAAACTAAAAATGCTAATGCACTCCTTCCGAAAGAATCCCTGTAAAACCAATTAGAAACAGCCCAAACCTGTTATAGCATAAAGTAGGGCAGGTGTTGACCCCTCACCCCTGAACAGTGACCCCTGCATGCTCAGTGTGGGGTGGAGGATGTTGACATTTCAGTGAATAGAAACAAAAGCCATCTAAAACCAGTCAGATGGCCTGATAGAGTCAGCTCTAAAAGACAAGAGCCTTTATCAGGGAGCTTAAACTCCCTAATGACTAATGCACGCAGACAAACACAATACAGACCTTGTGCACACACACTCACGTTGGCTCATAATGAAACAATCCAGAGGACATGCTAGCTAAAGCACAGGAAGAGAGTGAAAATCACTGACACAAAGATTTGGATACATAGTATTAATGAGTGACTCTCAAATGGAGAGTCTGCTGGCCTGATATGAGAGTTGTGGACAGCAGGGATAAAATTCAACTAATCATATAATCACGCATAGTTAGAATAACTCATCAGCTAGTCTCATATTTCTGTTTTCGGTCTGTTATATTACATTGATATCAAAGGTTTATGACTTTTTTTTAGGCATTTAGAGCTACAAAGAAAACTACAAAGAATGTTGTTTTCAGTGTCACATGACACTGTAGTGAAAAATCACTCTAATATGCTGATCTGCTGCTCAAGAAACATTTCTTATTATAAATGCTGAAAATGGTAGTGTTGTACTTTCAATTTTAATCATTTTAACACATCCTTGGTAAATAAAAGTATTTTATTTTTTTTATTACCCTGGACTTTTGAATTGGTAGTGAAATGTAGGATTTACAGATTAGCTGATTCTATAGAATTTAATTTATTTATTCATTTAAAAGTTAGAAAATAAAAAAATGACAATGTATGTCTGTGGCATGCGCTGATTTAGATGGCAGTGTAAATGTTTGTGTGTGTCTGACGGAGTGATGTGACGTAGGGGTGATGTCTAGATTCCATCTGTTCTTTGGGCCATCCTGTCGGCAACCCTTTCCCCTTCCTGTAAGTGTGTGTCATGTCACAACAGAGGGGTTTTGCTAACATTTGTCACTGGTGGGATGCACCGCTAAAGGGAGGTAGAGAATGAAAGGAAGGAAAGGAAAAAGAAAAGTGTTGTATATCCAGAAGTGCTGCTTGGCCCCTTGTCCCTCTTTTTATCTTGCCATCCTGGAAAAAAAAGGAAGCTTAGGGCTACCGTGAGAGTGGTCGTATGTGATCCTCCACATATCCTCTGTATGTTACGCCTATAAAGGTCAAAGAAACCCTGCATACCGTTCAAGATATCAGCTTCAAAGGTCTTGACAAAGTCAGGCCTGTCTGCTTTTTCTCGTTTGGTTCCCAGCAACTGCTTATACACCACTAATGTATTACAACATCAATCACACACAGTATAGCTAGAGATATTACTCATTAGCAGAAGTCATCAGCTCCACCCTGATCCACGATATTAGTCACACTGAGAGCTGGCCTGTGTGTGTGTGTGTGTGTGTGTGTGTGTGCTCTTGTTTTTGTGACTTATCAGGACACAACTCTGTATAATGACATGGGTATGACACAGGTATTACAAGGAGAGGGTGACTTATGAGAACATAACCATCATGTCCCCATTTTTCAAAACGCTTATAAATCATACTGAATGAGTTTTTTTGAGAAAGTAAAAATGCATAAAGTTTCCTGTGAGGGTTAGGGTTAGGTGTAGGGTTGGTGTAGGGCCATAAAATATACAGTTTGTTGAGTATAAAAACCATTACGCCTATGGGATGTCCCCACTTTTCACAAAAACAAACGTGTGTGTGTGTATGTGTAGGTGTGTTTTGTATGGAAGTGTGTGGTAACTTTTGTTGCCATGTTTGCATGTTTCATGTGAGGTTTTAAAAGCATGCTGCTGAACAAGTTTTAAAACGACAGCCAAAGTTACAGTAAATGTTTTGCTGAATTCACATTAAATGTTAAATGTAGCTCAAATTCATAAAATATTAGTCTTCATCAGACAGACTAATGTTCTTTTTGTCGGTTGGTTCAAGTTAGTTCAACTGTTTAAAATAACAAATACATATTTGACGGTATTTAAGGGCTAAAAATATAGATTGGCTTAAACATATTACACACTAACTGACTGATTCATCCATTTGAAATAATTAATTTGTATAATTATTAGCACAGATAATGCTAGAAAACCTGTTTGCATTGTAACACTTTCAGATAAACATAATTTATAATTTCCAAAAATTCAAATCCTTGTGTGGAGATTTGGTCCTTACTATGTAGCATAAGTACACACACACACACACACACACACAATGTTGATGGGACTCAGGTCCCACCCAAATGTTGTTGTATGGGATGCACAAATCCATGCAAATGAACATGTTAATAACTATGAGGCATGACCTATGAATATGTGAGTGTGTGTTTAGGTGTGTGTATAGCCGGAACCGCCCAGGGCATTTTCTACCCTAAAGAGTGCAGGATCATCACAGTGAGCTCACAGGACTGGAATGAGACCAGGACAACAGATCTGCTCCACAAACAAATGAAAAAAATGCTGGAAATCGCAGTGATGACTTGAAAGTGCCAGATTCTCTCTTTTAAGTACTTTTAAAATAATGTATTTTTGTGACATCAAATCTTTAAATCCTATTCAATAAATTAATTAGCAGAAAATAAACAAAAAATTCCTTAAGCATTGTTCTACAGTACCTGATCAGACTGATAAAAAAATAATCTAAAATAGTAAGGCATACTATTATAATACTTCAAACTTAAAATTTATAGTTTTTTAGTTTTTCTTTTCTAAGTAATTGAGTTTTCTAGTTCCTGGATAAAGAACACTGTGTTGTGTAAGCAGGCAAAATCTTTTTCATGAGTGAGGACTTTTCCAACTTCTTTTAGTTGGCCACAAAATCTCTCATTTGTCTTAATGTTTGTGCAATGGCTAAACAGAGAGGAAAGCTAGGCTTATCTAATGCTGTTGGATTAGCATACTAAGAGACCTGGAGCCCCCAGGGAACCTCTCAGAAAAGAGTCACAATCAGGAAGGAGAATTAAACTGGCGTGGACTCCACATGTCCCATTGATATGTTGACAGCCAACCTGGCAACCCGCCACAAACCTCAACGGTCCTCCAGAGAAGAGAATCACCAGTGTGGAGCCTGAAAACACGATGACGTCTTGTGGGAAGTGCCAGATTCACTTTGTTAACTACTGCTAAACGGTCCTTTGGTGGCATCAAATCTTTGAAACATATTCAAGACTTTAATTTCAGTCAGTTAGCAGCAAGTAAACAAAATATCCTCAAGTAATGTTCTACTTGACATTACCAAACATTAAGCTTGTTTACAGAGACAGAGTGGTTGTCAGTGAAATCAAATGTCTGTGGAAAACAAAATTTTGCTGCTGTTGCTGTTGATAACAGTCACAACACTGAGATGAAGTACAGCTGCTCCTCTCTTAAATATCATGTTTCATGTTTAAATGCATCTTTGAAGGCGGAGCTTTTGAAAGAGGGGCGTGTCTAATTTAAAGGGACTAAAGGTTTCAATTAAAAGATTGATTTAGTGTTAAATTAATGATAAAAATATAAGCTATAGTAATATATGAATAGATACACGCTATGTTCAGGAAAAGATTATGTGAATGTAAATATGTGAAGAGAAAAAAATCTTGGTGACCCAAAAGGCCACCAAAAGACCATCAGCACTGAGACTGAGGTGATTAATCTAACTGAAGAAGAGAGGAAAAGAAAAGCTGAAAGTGTGAGTAAGAGCAGCTGAAGTGTGAGGGCCTCCAGCCGTCTCCTTTCTGTTTAAATAAACCAAGTTGAAGAGCAGATCCTTACAACTCTCTCCCAAATTCCTTTGTCAGCGAACCATACGCTCGCACTCTCTGCAGGCCCATTACTGTCTGATTTAAGAGGAGGTGAGAGAAAGAGGGTCAAGAGAGAAAGTCAGCCTGTGTTATGCTGATCAGGCAGACGCATGGCTGAGAGCCGTCTGTTACCGTGACAATAGGGCGGCCGACACAGGACTGGCGCTCTGCCCTTTGCAGCGGGAAGCACGACAACTCACACACGCACAGACACATCCAGCTGTCAGACACAACTGACGCACGTCGATGAAGACGGCAGCCCGATGTGAATGACAGAGGGTCGCTGGGATTTCAATGAGGGATGTGGCCTCGACCCCGATGTAAGAATGACAGAAGTGTGATCTGTCATAAAGACCACGCGCAGGGTTCGACATGGCCAGTCTTGTCATTTTGATAGTACTAGAAGAGTGTAGTATTTTATTTCTTTAATTTTTCCCCAACTTCTTCCTTTACGGACACTCTCGGCCTAATATAGAGAAGAATATACAGTATATGGCAGTTTCCTTGAATTAGATATAAAATGGAGTTGTCTGATCGTTCTGCCATGCTACTGGAAGAGTCCAAATGACATTAGCTGCAATTTTAAGGAATTAAGGAAGTCACGTGATTTTTGCCTGCAATGCTTTACTAACAATGGCAGATTCATGGGAAGTGCCATATCTAGGTGAAATCAAGGCCACATGATCACAGTTCTCAGCACAGATTTACATCACAACACGAGGCAATGACTGGATGCATGTGTGCTTGATCAAGAGAAGATTATGTTCACCTTCATGTAATATTCATACGCAAACAATCAGTAGATTCTGAATTACTTATTTGCTAGACTAAAATCAAGAAGCGAACATCACTGCAACAAAGTGCATGATGATGAGAGTAAGAAGACAGAAGGCTGCACAGAGTATGTGTAGAGGAATGTTTTCTGCTCGTCCAGCATACCACCTCGTATCTCTCCTCACAGACTGATAACAGAGGCAGAGTTAACCAGAAAGAGAAAGAGACAGAAGTAGTGACAGAAGGAGCATAATCATAAAGGACTTAAATAGGCCCTATTTTGTACTTGCATAACATTTTACTGAAAGTACACATAAATGTTTATCAAAGCAAAACAATTAATAAATAAGTAAATAAAAATAACTATTAACTATTTCCCAAACTCTTATCTGAGCCTTGCAATTAATCAAGCTATTTATGTTTTCCTACCATGTCTTTTTAAAGAATATATGTAAATTATAGGTTAACACAGTTTTTATGAGATTTTTATTTTTATGGCTGGGTCTCCTTTCTCCCAGGCCCAGGACAACATTCCTGGTCGTACCTCCCTAGCAATGGAATCCTGTTTTCCATGATATATCTCCTATAAACATTCAAACACAGACAGCTTTAGGCAGACAGGTCCTTATCTGTCTACAGGTGTGAGAGAGCAGGACCGCTGAGAAAGATGTTTGGTTCTTTAACTTTCTCACAATGCTCATGTTTGTATGAAAAGCTTTACATCACTTTCTTAAACATATAAAACATAATTGATCAAAAAAATAATAATACTGTTTGTGTTTCTTACAATTGAATTTATAATCAATAAATACATAAATAACGTGAACACTACCAATTCATATTTTGGAGACTGTAACATATATTTGTTTTTGTTTTTTAGCAAAGGTGCATTAAATTCAAAATTCTAAAGTGACTCTTTAAACATTTATAATGTTATAAAATATGGTTTTTAACATGAATGCTGTTGTAATAAGCAAAGAGCACTAAAAAATAAGTAAATAAGTTAAATAAGCAATATTACTGTTTTTATTGTGTTTTGATCAAATAATAGTAGCATATATTAAGCATATGAGATTTTTAAAAACAGAAAAAAAAAAAAAACTAACCATCCCCGAACTTTTGAATATTAGTGTACATTTATCACAAATAATGTCATACATGCTACACATGCTACACATTTCATAGGAGCATGTTACTAGTTTGGACAGGGGCAATATATATGAAAAAAAAGTTTTCTATTCCCATCCCTTAATTCCCACTGGACAGTAAAGGAAATAAATATAGTTTGAAAAAAGGAATGAGAAAGGTGGAAGAAAGGAAAGCGAGAGTGAAACTATGAACATAGATGGATGGTTTTCTCTCTCCTCAGGCAAGAACAAGCTGTAATAATGTGAACAGTAATATATGAGAGTTAATAACCCATGAGACGAAGCAAAGAATGAAACAAGCCCAAAGGTTTTCACACAAATACACACACACACACACAGTGGCACAAGCTTCACTTTCTCATAATGACCTCATACCTGATCATTTTACATCCAACCTCACATTTCCTCTCAGGGAATAATAATTAGATTGGCTGATTAAACACCAGACAATTGCAAGGTCCTTTAAAGACTCTGACATTTATCCCCACCCAAATAAACATTGATGAACCATGTTCCACTTTCCCCATGACTGTCCCAAACCTGAGGACATTTTCCACAGCCAGTATCTTGAACATTCCTATCCATCTCTGGGTTTAACATCAGGGTGTAAATCAACCGCCCTGACAGCACAGACAGCCACTCATGGAGAGCAGGCCTCATCGTGCACACCGTGACCCGTGAGGTCCAGGAATAAGGGCTAATTTCCTGTATTACACCCACACAGAGCAGTGGATCATGGATCATGTCGTGTGATATATGTTAGTAGAGCCAGACTTTCATTACATCAGTGCCATCAGTCTCCATCCCTCTCTCTGTGCTTGCTTTGGTGCACAAAATCCTCATCACCATCAGTTAAATTTACTCACCCTTAGGCCATCCAAGACCACTTGCTTACCAGTGAATGGGGGCTGTCAGAATGAGATTCCAAACAGCTGATGAAAACATCACAATAATCCACGACTTCAGTCCATGAATCAAGGTCTTAACTTAAACACCTTAATTAATGGATTAATTTCTTATAACCATGCAGCATTTTACTCACAATACATTAATTGGACTGGACTCATATGGATTATTGTGATATTTTTATCAGCTGTTTGGACTGTCATTCTGACGGCACCCATTCACTGCAGAGGACCCACTGGTGAACAAGTGATGTACTGCTAAATTCCTCCTTCATGAAATATAGTCAATAGTCCTTCATTTACAGTATGTCATGAACACGATTTGTTAGTTAAAATAATAAAATCAGAGTTTTAAGAATGGAAAGCTACGTATTGTTTTCTTTTCAAACGTTCAGTATAATGAATAAAGACTGTATGACTTACCTGGAGCAGGAAGAATGCACACAGAGTTAGGAACAGCAGCATAAAGGGAGAGAAAGAGACAGAATAGACTAATTAGCCAAGTAAATTAAGAACAAAACCTGATTTATCAATTAATTCTACACATAATAATGTGTCTTACTTGTGTTATTTCAATGCACATATTGCCTTTTAAAATCATTTACAACCAATCTGGTAATTGTTATCTCATGAAATGCCTTATGTCTACGCAGTAAGTAAGTACATAATATGCAATCATACAGGCCCTAACCTGCTATTCACATATTCACAGATGGCTGTTTACACCTGTTATAACAATGCATCCTGGACACTGGATTTTGTCATAGGAAGGGTATCTTAATTTGTGACTAAAAAATGTTTTAATGGTATTAAATTTGTCTCTCACAATTGTTTACCTTTTATTTAACTGTGGCAGGCCTCCAAATTACATCAGTCAGAATAAAATAATAATATAGTAAAAAATAATAATAATACTAGATTCAATTCTTTCAGACATTTAAAAACAAATTAAATTCAAGCAAATCTAACCCTTTTTTTGGAGACCGAGCTGGACATTCAAACCTGATAATGAACACTGTCAGAATGCTCATGTGTGTGTGAGGAAAACACAGGGAATGCAGGAGGAGGGGTTTCTATCCAGTATTTGTGTTTAAGGATGAATGAGTAAAACCTCTAGATGTGGAATGCAGTTGAATTAGCCTACCGCACAAAAGATTCTTCATACCCCTCCACAGCTGCCCACCAATTCTACTTAACCATTTTTTTAAAGGCCTGTATAAGTCAGGAAAATAAACTTTAATATCTCTCTAACATATTCAAACAAACAACAGATATTTTTTTTTCGACAGTTAGCGAAGGTCTGATAGTCTTAACCTTTTTTGCTAATTTTTTTCTGCCCCATAGAGAAAGGTGGCACCTCATCTGTACATCACAGAAATGCACTGTGAGGTATCAGCTGTCAATCAAGAATCAGGGGAGGAGTCATGGACAAAGAAGAGGTGGAGTTAGAGACTTCTGCAGGGCAGCAGGAAGAACTGTATACATATTTTAAATGACATATTGCAATATACTGTGATGCATTATATAATGGCTGTAACTTTTTTTTTAAAAAACATCTAGCAAAAATTTTAAAACAAAGCAAGTTTGGAAGAATCTAAAGAAATATACAAATATATAATCTCAACATATATATATATATATATATATATGACCGTATATATATATATATATATATATATATATATATATATATATGACCGTATATATATATATATATATATATACATATAAACGCATGACCGTACATATTGCGATTTATCCAACTATAACGCATAATGTAATGTAATAATATGTAGACACAGACATAATCTTTTACTTAAATACAAATAAACAACACTTTACACTTTTGCATTCATTTATCTTTGAAAAAAGTAAATCACTCCTAACACAGCCTCAGTATACTCAGTTAAGTTATGAGCCATAATAAATAAAGCAAGCACATGCTCTCATTCACCTTCCTCACTGGCTGTACCTGAGTAAGGGCTTGTCCTCTTCCTGTAGCCCCAGAAACAGTTCTCTTTGACAGGCATGACCGTGTCCGTTCATCCTCCCTGAGCTCCACAAACACTCACGCTTCCCCACTCTGCTGCTCCAAACACACACATACACACACACCTCCTCCACACCATGTCACACACTCACCCCGACGTAAAGGGGAGAGGAGTTGGGGGTTCACAGAAGCCTGACCGCAGTGACCCCTGCCAGGCAGGTTGCCAGGGAGATGCCGCACCATCTGAGGAGGCTTGCGGTTGCTAGGTGAGCACCGCTTAAACATCCTTAAACAGCTGAAGAAGGTTATGGAGCTCATAATGTAGTTTGCCTCAAACAAACCAATAAAAGAAAATCTAGTCGTTTGAAGAGGCTGCTTCAGAGAGATGCATGGGGACACTTGGCTCTCAAAAAAGCGTAAAGGTTTTATAGCTAATGGCAGGGATAGAGGAATTAATAGGGATATACAGCAAAGTATAATAAAAGGTTCTGTTTAATCAGTTATTGGGATTTTCTGGATCACACCAGATCAGACACTCGACCACACAAAGATCCAAAACCATTTTTTGGTTCATCAAGAACCCTTCAGAGAAAAACAATTTAAACAGGAAAAAAATAATAATAATAATAATTAAATAATCAAATGAATTACATAATCTATTTCTTAAAAATATCTTATTGTATTTATTAACTACAGGGAGAGAGAGGCACAACAGGACTGGGAAATGACCAAGGCCAGACTCTAAACCTGGTACCTATGGATATGCATATTTACACAGCTTTGATGAAGAAGACAATTTTTTTATGGCTTGCATGCAAAATCCTGAATTTTAATGATTTTCCCCCAAACAACATCATCAGTGTACCCAGATTTAGTCAGAAAAATCTTGAGTTGCGTTGCTATTTGTTATGCCCATGAGAGATTAATACAGAGTGCTGTGTGATATTTCAAGCATAGACACAATTTGGGGAATCTTAAAGTGTTGCCACATGCTGGATGGCACCAGCTTTCACACAGTCCTGAGTGCCTGTGGTCTCATTATGGCCAATGGCAGCATGGGAAGACTCCAAAATCTCATCCCATCACTGCCCACAAATCAACCAGGGATTCAACTGTGAGCTAATTTGTTCATGACTTTACTACTGATGACTCTGCCATGAGGCTGCTTGGGAAAATTATGCACAAAGAAAGGTTTATAAAGTTAACAAATAAGTCACACAAATTACATGAAGATGATACAATTCAAATTAGTGAGTCAAGATTATTTTGCTTGTTAATTAACAGCAACATGTTGCCAGAATTTTCTTTCATACATGACAATGTTGTGATGTTTCATTTCAGAACTTGCGTTAGAACAGCCAATCCGATTACAGCTTCATGTGCAATGTTCATCTTTCTGGGCCATCCTTGGGCTAACATCCATACTAAAAAAACTTTTTGCATGTTCATTGCAAAGCTGAATGAATGATGTGTGGAATGTAATTATCCATGTGCAAGATTATCATCTCACTACAACAATCCCAGATCCCATAAAACCCTCAGGCACAGGCACACCTAACAGATTCATGACTCCTCTACATTAGTCAAGCAGAACAGGCACCTTCTATCATTTCAGAAATATTAAACCGATGCCCCAACGAGATAAGAAGCGAGAGATGGGAACAATGATAGAATGATCTACAGTTTATAGGTCAAGTGTCATTTACATGTCATAGATGGGATGGGGGCCAAACAACTGTTCTTCGAACTACTGAGTACACAAACTACAGTACGTATTTAGCCTTGGCATCAGTGGTGACATGAGACTCTCAGACGCTGGTGTGTGCTTGTGTGTGTGTGTGACTGAGATCTCAAGAGGATCAGTAACACGTCTGACCCTATGGCTGCCGCTCCTTGCTTTTGCACATTGGAATTCAGTGTACTGTAAGTAAAAAAATAAATAAATAAAAAACAAAACAATGAAAGAGGCAAAGAGAAGTGCAGACAGTGAGTGAACTTCACCCAAGTTCTAACTAACAAGCACCAAACTCCTCCTTTTCTTCTCTACATTTTAAATCTGAGTGCAATTTCAAGCGTTTGGAGACTTCAGGGTGTGGGCTTGAGGGATGTAAATATAGACCCACTCCAACTCCAGCACTGGCCTGCCCAGCCCACATCAGTCCTGGGTCAACCCTGAGCGCAGAGAATATAGTGTGGAAGTGTCTCAAATTAGCTTATTGCTCCCGGTATACTTCACAACCTTAATGCCACTGGAAGAGTACCTATTTATAGACAGAATACAGAAAGGAAGTGAGTGTACAGAATGAGTCCAAGCCCAGTTCTGGGACATAGGTGAGAGATCAATAGCATTCATTAAATATGATGGGAGCCCAGAGAGTAAGTGACGTGTGCTGGGTCCCTGTCCTACAGGACCATGGATGATTGACTCTTTTGCGCTTAGTGAATGTCACTGAGTGAAATAATGTACATGTTATGCTCAATTATCTGAATTAAATAAAACATTTATGGAACATTTTATGTCATATTTTGGACAACAGATTTTGGAATTTCCCCATTCAACTAAACAGGAGGTCCTGTATGCCATAAATTGCTGCTCTGAGGCATTACCAATAGATACTGAATGCCCTGACTTTCTTTGAAAGTCATAAAATGTATAAAGATGTATACATCATCAAGCTGAATAAATAAGCTTTCCATTGATGTATGGTTTGTTAGGAGATACAACTATTTAAAAATCTGTACATTTTAGTGTGCAGAAAAAAAAGTATTTAAAGTTGTTCAAATTAAGTACTTAGCAATGCATATTACTAATATAAATTGAAGTTTTTATATATTTATGGCAGGAAATTGACAAAATATCTTCATGGAACATGATCTTTATTTAAAATCCAAATAATTTTTGCCATAATAGAAAAATGTATTATTTGACCCATACAATACATTATTGGCCATTGCTACAAATATACCTGTGCTACTAATGACTGGTTTTGTGGTCCGGGGTCACATACATAGGCATAAAGATGATTTTAAGCAACAATTGTAAATGCTAACCATTATCATGGACATTCAAGTAAATAAAGAAAAAAAGAAGAGAGTAACAGATTTCAACTCAACTCAAATCAGGTTTAGGCTCCCAGCTGTGTTTTCTGGCATGCATGTTGGCAATTCAGTAGGACGTGTACAATTACAAAATACTACGCAGACAGGGCTACCGTTAAAATAACTGGCATCTCTGATGGGTTCCAGGTGGGTCTTTGAGACGGTATCCTCCTACTCGTTACGGAGCTGTGCACGGCACATGTGGAATCACTCTGGTGAGATCCACTCAGACCTGTCCCCACCACCACCAGCAGCATCACGTCTGTATCACTGTCTCTGTCCGGAGGCGTCTTCACTGGGAGGGGTGGTGGGGTCGGGTCTCGGGACCCACTCAGGCGCCGCATGAAAAACAGACTGGGTGTGCCACCATATGCTTCTCAGAAAGATGGGGGATGGATAGAGGACGGTAAAGGAAAAATAGAAGAGAAGAAGGTCCTAATATAATGCTTATAGTGCCTTGGGAAGTTTTTCTGGATTCATCTACTGGCAGATACTATTAAGAAGCAAATAATGAAAATATATATACTGAACTCAGATCCACTCAAAGTGGGGAAATGGTGCTTGGTGGGCCCCATGTCTGCAGGACAGAGAAAAGCAGCTGTTTTAGTTAACACCACACACACTTCCTCACACTCTCCTAGGCCAATTAAGACACGTTGTTATGTTGTTAGTGAATGCTTACAATAAACTCCCCCTCTCTGTCTCACACTCACACACACACACATACACACACTCCCACACTCCCAGAGACGCCACAAAAAGAATGTAACAAATTTAAGGGATCTGTATAAATCAGGATGTCTGTGTATTTAAATGAAATAAAGCTATAATGAAAATTCTGTCATTCTGACTCACTTTGTTTTTGAAAACCTTGTCTGACTTTCTGTCTGTTGTGCAGAACAGAATATTTGAAGAACCATTTCTGTGTCTTTTTTGTTTCATGGTACTCAAAACTGTAAATTTACCAAAGTTCTTTAAAATATTGATTGTGCTGAGGATTTTTTTTTTTTTTTTTTTGGTGTGGGGGGGGTGAACTTTCTATTTAAATTTAAAGAGGACATTTCAATATTTAAAAATGCAAATTTAAAGAAATTAAGACCAATGCATCTGTGCCATATGTAAATTGACTCAAATGAAAACGAGGCTGTGAGGGATAAACAAAGTCTGTTAAATTAGTTGCTGCAAAAATACATCTTTTAAAAAATTTCCAGTGAGCATTAAATGCATAAATAGCATAAAAGCATAATATTACTTAAAATGTTTGTTTTCACATTCTTCTCCATTGATGCCCATTTAAAAGTAGCCTTGTAATGACAGAACTAAATATAGCATATAAATAATTTCATTATTTGAAATGTAGTTACATATATTGTATGAAATGTGTCTGTTTTACCCCTGTTGGCAGTTCTCGTACTTGTACCACAGCTCAACAAATTATATTAAAGATATATTTTATAAATTGTACGATTTTGTATTGTATAACAGACAATATTTTACGTTTGTGAAGAGTGAATTTAAGACATTTTAATCATTTTAGGGATCCACAGATCCCCTGTAAATTCAAATAAACTTGACTGAAAAAAGACATAAAAGAGACATAAAAGACTATTCACAGAAAAGGAAAAGCAGACTTGGAACATACTAAAAGTCAAAGATAACATATGTCAGAGAAAAAAAAGGATAAAGAAGGGGTAAAAAATCATAAGCAAATGTGAGTATTAGAAGAAAAAAGAATGAGCAAGAGAAAGATGTACAGCATTCTCCTCTCAAGACTGACATTTAAATCAGACACTGTAAAGGCTGTCAAATTGGCTCCCTGTCAGAAGAAGAAAAAGACTTCAGAAGCTCTGGACTAGGGTCCCAGCAGACCATAGATCCCCCAGAAACCGCAGCCGTTCATGGGCTGATTAACCCCACTCATGCCCGTACTCTCCAGCTGCAGACACTACCGTGATCCCAGAGGAGAGAGAGAAAGAGAGGAGCTGAAGCAGGCTAACAGGGCCAAGCTGAAGGCTAGCCTCAGAGCAACTATGGTGATATTTATTTGATGTTTGTCCACTCAATAGAGGAGTGTGAATAAAAGATGAATGGAGAGACACAGATGGAGGAAGGGGAGAGATGGCAATGGGGGTGGGGTTTTCAGGGGAGTTCAAAGTTAGGTTTTTATTGACTAATAATTGTATTGTTTTATCAGTGTTGAGGAGAAATTTTCTAGAAGTTTAAGTGCTTTAAAAGGGTTCGGGTAGCAGGGACAATTCTGCCATCATTTACGTCACTCCAAACTTGTGTAGTACGAATGAAATTCAGATGTACTACATTTACAAATCATGTGACCTACTGCGTCACTTTACCTGCATTCATCAATCCTCTCCCGTGGCATCATGGGATAGTAAAGTGTCCATCCAATGCACACTTCAGTCTCTTGCAGGCAGTATTTTATGAAAACTAAAAATCCAGGCATAGTAGGCAATTGTTTTTGCCTACTATATAATATAAAGGCATACTCGGACGCAGGGATTGTGAGTAGTGTGTAAACTTAGTAAGCTAGTTGTCCTTGCTAAGTAGCTTTCCTGACACTGAAATACATATATTTCCATGCACACTTTATGCACACACAACGTAGGTCTACATGTCTTCTTAAGTTCCCAGGGCAGAATTCCACACATAGACACAGGGGCTCAGGAGGAATCCTAAAGCGATTAAGCAGGTGAAAAACGAGACAAGTACCAATTCAAAGCAAAACAAGAGCCCCACCCAAAGAACCTGAACTCCCGCTCAGGGCAGCGACAGCAAACACTGCTCAGATCCTTTTCCCAAAGTCTGAAACACTCCCTGGTGGTGTTTGCATGTGGATTAAATTTGTCATGATTCAACTGCTGTTCTCAGGTCTGCCTGAGTGCTGGATACAGGAGAGGCAGATCTAATGTTTCCTGTGAAGTGTCCAGATTTCCTCAGTCTCTTGTTTCTTAATAATATGCTAGACATGACAGACATTACACTGTGTGTGTGGTACGATTATGATTTGCTCTCTGAACCATAAATCACTACTAAGATTAGCTTTGAGTGAATGCAATAGTGATACTGCTGTTTGAAAAGGGTTTGACTTTCCATATATAAAAGTTAACGATTTCGGAAGTTGAATAACAATGGCTGCCAACACCCCCCCCCCCCCCCCGATGCATTCATACAATGCTAACAGATAGGGATGGGCGATGTCATTTTTTTGATGACATTTTAAAATATATCTCTATATTTATATAGTCCTCAGTGTCATGTGAGTGGCGGCACAAATAAAATTTACGAACCAGAGTTTTATGATTTAGGGCCCTGTGATTCCCACAATAAGGAAACAGGTGGAATCGTGCAATCTACTCATAAAAACCTAAAAAACATAAAATAAATAAAATAATAATAAATTATTGTTTTATATGAAATAAATTCTTTAAAAAATGCTTTTGAGTATTAAAACTTAATAAAACCATTAAAATGGAATTCTGAAAATTAATGGAAAACATAATTTGGTTAACATACAACTTAAATTGAGAAAGAAAATATTCAAATGTAATTGTTGATAAACTTGCTGTTAAATATTGTAAGTTTCATGCTTTCAATTAACTGATTAATAAAATTAATTAAATGATTAATTAAATCAAATAAAAAAAGAATTTGGTAATAAATATAATGGATTTCATCGGGTCGTAATGATTTATTTACTTGATTCACTGAAATAAAACTTTTACAAATATTTCAGATTTCATGAAAATAAACCAAACTTGTTTTACTATTAAATTTAAAGTCATATGGGTTATTAAGCAACATCTTCTTAAAGAAAATAATGGATAAATAAAATGTGCCACAAATTCATCTCAATACAAAAAGATATTGTTTACATTTATATTGTTGCCACAAAAATAATAAAACAAAATATTGTAAATATGCAATAAATTACCCAGTTAAACTATCAACTGCACCATATGTAACACAATACAGTAACTCAGTATATATAGAGTGGTACATTTTTAGAAGTCAAACATCTGGGCAAAATGGCGATCAAGCCCTTAAATAATTGTTCTCTCACACGCAACTATGACCAACACATCACATTTCTCTGACTTGAGGCCAGAGAAACTAACTACAAAGGAAAGCAACATGATGCTTTTGTGTCCCGGTTATGTTTCAGTTAAGTATCAGTGCTCATCCACAGAGGAAGTGAGTTTGTGAGGGATTTTCCATGAGTGTGTGAGTGTCAGAGGTCCATCTCTCTACAGGAATGAGATGTTCTGCTACACAGACAAAAGTGTTTTATGAGGACGGATGAGGTCTGTTCTGTCTACTGAAGTACTGAGGAGAGTATCAGTACATTCCTCTGGTGTCTGGTAATCTGTCTCAAACAGCAGCAAACATGATCTTGAAATGAACAAACCCCTCTATGTTTGGGGAGGCAGATGAAGATGGATCAGAGTTGCCCTGCAGTTGAGAATTTGTATGAATCATGTTCACATCATATCCAAAACTGAGCTATTGGTCAAAGCACATCAGACGAGTCCAGTCCTTTTTGCTCTGCTATGTTAGTAACAAAAATATCATTAATAAGGTGCAAACCAACATTAGAATATACCAAATATACTGTATAGCATATGTTTTGTTTGTTTGTATTAAAATGTTTTAATTTTATTTGATAGTTTGCATTGCAATTTACATGAAAGATTAAATAAGTTAATATTTAATAAGTAAAAATTTTCAGTATTCAGTATTTTGTCCTTCAGATAGATAGATAGATAGATTACCTCTAGTGCTAAAGTCAATTTTGTTTGCTGTTGAAAAGAAATTACATAATTGTCTCATGCTCAAATTCCTATCTAGCCCTTACTGACAATACACACACAGCTTCTACGCTGCAGACACACTGACCTAAAGACACAAACACACACACACACACACACACACACACACATACACACATATGTGTTTCATACAAAGACAAGCAGGAGAGCGGGTATAACAGAGAAAACATACTTCTGTATTTTTAGCTCTTTCTCATCCCACAGGACTAAACCATGTCTGAAGAAAAGGTGCAAGCTCTCCAGCAGTGGTCAGTATAAATATGCTGAACAGGCATGATTCTAAAACACATCTGACCACACACACAGACACTTTTCAACACAAAGTGTTTTTTGTTCTGAGGGGTCGAGGTGTATTGTAGGGATGTATGGCTGAGTGTGTGTGAAAAGGTGTTTTCATATCATTTTACTGCCTGTGTGGTGAAGTGTTTCCACACCACCAGTGCTTCCGGAAAAACATCCTCTGTTAGAAAGTGACTTTGTTGGTGAACTGTGGTACACGTATGTCAGCAGAGTTGTAGGAGGGCAACTAGTGTGTGCATTCAGTGTGTATATGCATGTTTAAAAAAGAAAGAGTGCGGAAAAGTAAATATAAGCCAGGAAGAAAAAAAGCAAGCTTTTCCCTATTGTTTGGTGATGGTCATTTAGTGTTGTTTTAAACATGAACCTGATCTTCTCTTAAAGGGATAGATCACCCAAAAATGTAAATTCTGTCATTAATGAATCACCCTCATGTCGTTCCAAACCTGTAAAAACTTTGTTCATATTGAAACTTTCTGACCCTGCATACAAAGCAATTCAACTGACATGTTCAAGGCCCAGAAAGATAGTAATGACATTGTTAAAATAGTCCATGTGACATCAGTGGAACATCAGTAATTTTAAGAAGCTATACGAGAATACTTTTTGTGCACAAAGAAAACAAAAATAATGGCTTTATTCAACAATTTCCTCTCTTCTGTGTCAGTCTTTGATGTACATTCACTAGAGGATAAAAAAGAGAAGAAATTTTCTTTTTGAGAAATATCTTAATTTGTGTTCCTAAGATGAACGAAGGTCTTACAGGTTTGGAACAATACGTGGGTGAATAATTAATGATAGAATTTTCATTTTCGGGTGAAATATCCCTTTAAAGTAATGACTGCTGTGACTATTGTGTTGTTCCACAGTGGGACTCAAAGAGAGAGGTGAAATGAATCACTCTAACACACACATACACACACACACACTCCACAAAAAGTCTATACTCCATGAAGTTTCCTCCATGTGCTTCCAGACAACTGTTCAAGCGTCAATAGCATATTGTAACTTTTTAAAGGGATGGTTCATTCAAAAGCCCTGTAATTAATTACACAACATTGTTTTGTTTTCAAACCCATTTGACTTACTTTCGTCTTTGGAACACAATAATTAAGTTTGGCCTATCATTTGAACATAATGAAAGTCAATGAAGACTTTGAAGTGACACAAAGGCACAATAAAAGTGATCTTACAAGTCTTCTCAAGTCTTAATTTTTTTTTCTTTTGTGAAAACTTTAATTTGTCACCCCTTTGGCTTGAGCGCACACAAGAGTTCCTGGGCAGAGCTGTGAATGTTTTTAAAGAATCAGTGAATCATTCTTTATAAATGAATCATTTAGGGCTGGGCGCTATATGGGGTTGGAAGGTTAAACCGATATTTTCTTTATAAGTGATTCAATATGAGGGAATACCGTTTATATCAATATACAGTAGTTTAATACGAGCGCATCTGAAAATATAGGGAGGACACAGACTGAGCTGCTGTGGAGAAAGAGCTTAATCCAATTTGTTCTTAACATGTGACTAGCTTCATTAAGGCCTTTAAAAACTGGTAAGACATAGTTTATAGTTTCGGTTTGCAGTAGTTTAAGCGATTCCGTCCATCATATGCTCAGACAGACAGGCTGTGTGTGCCTCCGACTGAGACACAGGCTATTCGCGCTGTTTAAAGCGTTTGAGATGTGCTGTCTTCCTGAATGCACTTCTTACTGTAAATGTTAGAAAGCCATGGAAATATAAAAAAAATTTTTGTCAGAAGTGCATGAGCCTTCTGTGAACGAGAAACGCCTCGTGCATGCTCACGAAACAGACAGCGCTATATTAAATAAGAGCGCTATAATTATAATCACACAAGTCTATTTTTATGATAGCACTGACTGTAAAGAGACTGCAATGGAATAATCAAAATAGCCAAACACAACTCTGTGCCTTTGTTCTCACTTATTTTCAGTTTTAGTTTAGTGAATTTAACTTTTGCTTTAAAAGCCTTATTTTTGTTTTTAGATTAATGTTACAATTTTAGAATGAAATGTGATTTTAAACCTTTTTCGCACATAATATAAAAGCTTACATGGTTACATTAAGTTTATTTGTTTTCATAGCCTTGTTGGTCAAGATTGGGCGACAAGTGAAATAAATACTCATACTCGCATACTCATTCACTTCACAAAAACATTCTGTTTTGTTCACAAATAACACTGATCTGGTCTTTGAGTTAAATTCACTGACTGGATCATCCAGTTGGCCAAAATACTTTTTTTGTTAATGTTCTTCAGAAGAAAGTAAGTCGTACAGATTTGGAAGGACGTTAATCGGGTCTCATTAACCAGATCTTGTTAATTGTTCCTGATGTTATGTCTAACATGGGAAAAGTCAATTAAAATATGAATTTGAACTGCTGAACTGCTCTCTGGTGAACTGTTCCTTTGCGAAGTCGCAAAACATTACTCTTGTAAGAGCATTTCACGGTGAATAAAATGTCCTGGGGTCTGTGTGGCATTTCCTTTGTACAGCCTGGTCACAGTGGGACGTGAGGCCCCGGTTTGACTACATGCCACACACACGAGACATGAACGCACACACCCTCAAACTATGTAATCCAAGTCATGTGAAGAGTGAAGGAGAAAATGAAGCCTAAGAGAGTTTCAGAGAGGACATGAAGAAGGAGCGAGAGGGGGAGAAGGGTTTTTAGAAGTGACAAGGAAAGAAGAGAGGGGTTGGAGGGAGAGACTGAGTGACAGATGGGGCTGGAAAATCCATGTTTATTTTTACTGAGCGACGACAGAAGCCCACGCGCTATAACTCCAACACACAGACGTTCAGACACAATGAGCTTTATGTGTGGTGAGAGGAGCCCAGCTCACCTGCTGAAGAGCATCACTTACCTGCACAAAAGGTGACAAACAGACAGCAAAAGAGAGATAGGTTCTGTTTCAAACCTTAGTCAGGTTCCTAGACTCCTAGTTGAAGTTTTTTGCAAAATGTGAGCCAAAATCATCACAAGAACCAAAGACTAAAAAAGAGCCAAAAACTACTTTAGTCTGTGTGCACTGAATTCATTAAATACACGAGTTTCACAATTTTTGTTGAATTACTGAAATAAATGAACTTTTCCACAATATTCTACTTTATTGAGATGCACCAGTACATGTGGGATTAGGGTCAGGTGCTGGTGCCACCTTCTGTAGAACTTAATGGCACTAGTGCTGGTGTCATCAAACATTAGTCTGGAGCCCTACGGTGGTTCTCGAAGTCAGAATAGTCATAACAGTGTTAGAAGAATGTTGTATGTGGGAAAGCAATAAGAAATGCCGCAAATATCACTGCTAATTTTGAGAAAAATCAGAAAAAAGTTCAGCGAAACCTGGACGGACTGAGTAATGTGAGTGTTTACTGGGTGTACCATGCCATGCCCAACATCATTTCTCATGTGGCCACTTTGAGGTTCATGTCCAAACAACATTCACAGAGGTGGAAACACTACAGAACATTAACCAGCCAAAACACCACCCATACCAGACCTAAGAACTTCCACTTCTGAACATACTCCTCCAGCTAACAGCCAATGGGAGAGGCTCTCCAGTCTGGGAGGAACGCTAATGATCAGTCCTTTCAAACGGGCTTTACCTCTGAGAACAGCACCTCTGACCTCAAACAAAAGGGAGGGTGTTTTTTATCCTAATCCAAAAACAGCCCAATAGGCCTCATTCTGACATGATTAAGACTGATGTGGAAAGCTTCTGTCACTGAAGCAGCAGTGCACTGACTAGTAAATGAGCCTCCAAGAGGGGAAGAGGATCAAGATATGAGGTCTATTTCTAGTCATGAGCACAATGGACAAGATAAATGCCACCTGAACTACAATGTCTGGGACACTTGCAATAAACAAAAATGAATTTATACTGATGCACAAATTATTCCGTAAATTGCTGTACATAAACAATGTTTTTTTTCCTGTATGCTGCACTGATTCTTGTTTATCACCGCATTTATTTCTTACCTCATCTATTATTTATTAGGGCTTGGAAAATAATTCATTGCATTGCGAATCGAGTAATTATTCAGCATTGATTCTGAGATTTTCTGAATGCATCACGATGCTTTCTTGAATCGATCTTGAGCCTGGTTTTGGCACTGCATGGTTTAGAGACAGCCCTACTCTGCTCGTTTCCAAATCTTCCACACACTTGAACATAAAATAATCATTCATAAAATTTGAAAAGGCTGCGAATTACAAGGGTGTTACAGTGGGCTGTGTTTACATTAATCTTGCTAATTGCTAAAACTATTATTTTTAACCTCATTCTGATCCTTTATCACAAACACTCGGTTTTAGTGCCATTATCAAGATTGATAAGTATCACTGCATGAAAAAAAGATCCCTTATAATTCTACAGGTGACTATAATGAGATAATGCCACTGGAAAGGTACAGATCTCACGGTTCATAATACAAAGTCAAAATTAGAGGTATGATTATGCAACTTTGCCTAAATATTTCCCCCGGTGGTTTTTAAAAGCTGATTTCCATTCAGTTAAGATGTTTACACAATAGCCACTATTCATCTTCCAGTCATATATCTGCTTTTCTAAAATACTTTCTAAAAAGTACACTTTCTAAAGCCATGTTAACACTCTCCAAATGCCTCATCATTGAAGTTACGTCATGAAATCACACTCTGTCCAACTGTCAATTCTAGGGTGGCCATATGTGCCGTTCATACGGGACATGTCCTGGACAAGATTTTAATAATTCCTAAAACATCTAGAGCAGTTTGACCAATAACATGCAAGTATTGTACATAATCGACCAATCGTGGGGCTGCATGTGAGAAGGTGAGATCTAGAGGGAATGATCAAAGCGATGCAAATATGCGCACGTGTTTGTTCGTTCATTCAATTGACTTGAAGCGTCGCTGCACACAGATCAAACAAAGTGCGCCACAATGCTTCAAGTCAAACGAACAAACAAACACGTGAAAGCGATTCGAAAGCATAAGGAGTCGTCTGCTCTGCTCTTTATAGCTCTCACGAATGTTACACAACGATCAACCTGCACAGTGCACAGCCAAAACCTGGATATTTTAGGCAATATTAAAATTAAAAACGGCGCATATGGTCACCCTAGTCCATTCCTTATTTATCACACAATTGATCATACAACAGATCATGCAACAAAACTATTTTTACAGATCCGATACGATCTGATCAAAAAACTTTTGAGTATCACAGTTTTTATTTTTTAAATCAATGTAGAATTTCTATACTTCTGTTTGTTGGCCTGATTATTTAATAAATAAAGGACTAATACTGGTAAAATGTTATACATTGCTCTCTGTACTGTTGTAAATTTCATTAATGAAAGCAAGTGAACATATTTATATATAAATATAAATTATAAAATGAAAAGACATTTCTTATAAATGTATAGCACAGTAATGAAGGCAGCAACATATACAGAAGTCCTATCTATCATATGCTGCTGCCTCCATTACTATGCTTTGACAGATTCCTTGTGTTTCCGCCCTTACATGCAAAAAGTTTGTTGCACTTACGACAACCAGCGTTATCATATGCTGCTGCCTCCATTACTATACTATACATTAGACTATTAATAGCCTTATAGGACAGAACAAGAAACTCTATAAATGATAGATGACAGACAGCCACAGTGGAGAGAAGAGTTCACATAAACTCACATTTAGGGATGGGTATCGTTAAGGTTTTAACGGTATTACTACTCTTAAAACCTTGCATTTCTCTGTCTGCACATAATGCACTTTTGATGCTTTGACAGATTCCTTGTGTTTCCGCCCTTACATGCAAAAATTTTGTTGCACTTACGACAACCAGCGTTGGCTGCATCAACTTGGAACGTTTTGCTGTCTCCGCCATCGTCACTCTTTGTAATAAGCAGGAGTTTTCGTACTGTAAGAGGCTATTCACACATCGCGTCTAAAAACTCGTGGAAAATGCTAGGCATGCCACTTTCTGATTTTTTTCCCCCAAAGCCTTCGGGTACTTGCGCTCCTGAGGAGTCTGCCGTTGCTTTTTTTTGTGTGTACGTGTGTGTGTGACTGACAGCCTCCGTGGCGCGCATGAGAGATCTGGCAGATCTCACAGACAAACGTCTTAATATGATCACACATTAGAAATGTTTCGTCAGATAATATGTGCACGATAACATTATTAAGCAAAAATACATAGTATATACATTTTTTTCCCCTCCAGTACCGAAAGCAGAACCGGTACTGTCAGATCTTACTGATACTACGGTCTTTCATAATTTAGCCCCTGGGCCAGTTTAATGCCGGGTTTCGGTACCCATCACTACTCACATTAAATGACTTAAATATTAATCTGTACCTCACATTAAACTATGGAACGGCTTAAGAACACTTGAACTTTATATACTGGATGTGGATTGGTCTTGTCTGACCGATACCTTATCCAGCAAAAAATGGCAGTATCGGATTTGATACCGATACTAAGTATCAGATCGATGCATCCCTACCCAAAAGGAGGATCTTTCCATCTGTTTACCTTCACTGGGCCCCCATTTTCATGAATGTGTGGGCACACGCCAACATCTATGTGTGCACAAGCACATGGGTTGTTTGATCCGCTGCATTGAGCAGTGAGATAGCTCTGAAAACACAATGGCTACTGGATTAGGCCTGAGCACAAGGACAACACAGCTTTCATCGCTATCATTGCCATCATCATGAGCGTGTTACGGGACACAGCGGCCCACTGCCCTGCCCCAGGGCTCCTCTGATGGATAAACAAACCTGAGCCTACAGACAGAGCTTGGGCACGTGGGCCGGTGAAAGCACAAAGCAAACACACATCACCCCAGATCCAATCAGGAGTAGCCACCGGGAAAAAACTAAAATCAAAGCTATATGAACCATGAAGTAACAGACCTATTCAGAAAGTCATGAGCGAATGTAGCTTTGAGATGAAAATCACATGGCTTCTTCATGAATTTGGAATCCCATAGTGCCCTTAAATCCCTGTAACCAAGGATTTAACATAGTCAAAAGTCTACAAACAGCTGAAGGTCCTCATAGCACGGTAATGCCACCAGTAATCCAGCTGGCTTTAGAATGGGAAATAAACTGCATAAACTGCACTGACCTCCATAAACATGGCATACAATACATCATCAGCCTAATAAAGGCTTCTAAAGAGGATAAAAGGTCAGTTAGGCCAGATGAACTGGATCAGGGCACACTCGGACAGGAGAGGCTGGTGAGATCTGAAAGCACAAGATCAAGAGGAACATCAAGGGCTCAAAAACAATACCCTAAATGAATGCACACATCTGGACCAGCCAATATAGGAAAGGCAGGAACTTCAAGAGAGCTTCCAACCGCTGAAAAATAGCATGAATAAAAGGCGTTGAAAAGCAGAGAAAAAACATTGTCCAATGGATTTTTTTTTTCAGTTGTACACAGGAATCCCAACCGATGACATTTCTTAGATAGATGACATAACTTAGAAAAACACATACTTCTCATTTAGATATCATTTGTTGCGTTGCTGTGTGTCACTAATGCTGCGTTTCCACCTAAATTACCCGGAACATTTGTACCAGGAACTTTTTTCCCCAGGAACTCTTCCCCCACCCCAGACCTGTTGCTTTCTATATCTTATGTTTAACCAATAAAGAGACATGAGAGCCAGCGGCACATAACAGAAGGTCTAGTTGAGGTGAGGCTGTTCTCGGCGGATACATGAGCACTGAGCTCCCGCTGATCGCGTGGAGCTCACCGTCTCTGAGATCGGTGAAACACATTTTTAAATAGGCGCTGTCGTTATATATAAACCACAGATTTGAGTTTTAAACAACTACATTCTCGCCTGAAATACTTTTAAAATTATATTTCATGACACAATAACAGTAATATTTTGAAAATGATCCGAATAAATGGTGGTTGAGCACAACCAATGCTGCGTAAACTCAACCAATCAGCATGTTTAACGCCCAAGTCCCGCCCCTGAAAGTTCCAGAACTCCGAGGGCCATTTTTTTACCCGGAACTTTATTTAGGTCCTGGTTCCTGCGGTGGAAACACACCGAGTACTACCAACCTAAAGTCCCTAGTAGTGATCGACCGATGTATCTGTTTACCGATATTTTTCCCGATATTTAAGCATTTTTCCATAATCGGGTATCGGTTTTGTAATATCGGATTCGCCGATTTACGGCGCCATCTTGTGGCCGTTTTGAGATTTCCGCCATTGCAGCCTGGGCGTCTGAGGAGATCAGTCAACAACAATTCAGTGCACAGGTAAAGTATATGTTCTACTTGGTTTGCTTTAATTAATCAACTTTATTTAACATAACAGACATGCACAAATGAGATCTGAGACATAAATTCCTGATATAGTTAATTTATGCAGCTTGTTTCTAAACAATTGAGACGAACTCATTGAGTCACGTAGTGTTCGTCATGTCCTGCCCCAATAAAGACGTATCTTTACATGAATTAAATAAAACAGACATGAATGAGTGCATGTTGAAAATAAAAGCGTTGAATTTAATTCTCTATCTGTTGTATTTGCTCACCATTAGTCTAGAAGAGAAAGTTCGTTCATATTAGCAACTGACGGATGATCTGGAGGCTTAAGCACGGCCACTGAATGAAACTTTTGACAAGATTATCTTGTTTAAACACCCTAGATTATATTTTCATTTACTACATAAAAATTATTTCGCTAATACACATATAAATATAGCCTACCGCTTTGTGGAAATTAATTATTTATTATCTCCATGCACGATCGCGGTTGATTAAGTTATAGTCAAACAGCACTTTGTCAGTTGGCATTTCATGATTAAACATTAGATTAAATTTAGATCATAAAATGCCAACTGACAAGTGGTGTTTAACTTTATATAGTCTTGGGAAAAAAAGTTCGTTCATTTTGCTCAGCACCTGGGTTGATGATCAGGAAGCCTCAAGCAATGCCACTGAATGAAACTTTTGACAAGATTATCTTGTTTAAACACACTAGATTATATTATCATTTACTACATAACAATTATTTCGCTAATACACATATACATATACCGCTTTGTGGAAATTAATTATTTATTATCTCCATGCGCGGTCGCGGTTGATTAAATTATAGTCAAACAGCACTTTGTCAGTTGGCATTTCATGATCTAACGTTAGATTGAATCTAGATCATAAAATGCCAACTGACAAGTGCTGTTTAATTTTATATAGTCTCGGGATAAAAGTTTGTTCACATTTCTCAGCACCTGACTGGGTTGATGATCAGGAAGCCTCATGCACGGCCACTGCATGAAATTTTTGAAGGAAGCAGGCTTACAGGGCAGAATGCTGAAAGACTCTGTTTTCTACACTAAAACATAGTTCTGCTTAACTGGGAGTATTAAGTTACACTACTAAATAGCTATGCACTCCTAAATAGCCCTCCCGCCCCCACCAATATGTTAGAATCATTTTTGTGCTTTATTTTTTTACCCGTTTTAATTTTTTTTACCTCATCAAAGCTTTTATTTTAAAACAAAGACACTTGCACTTGCACAGTGCACTTAAATTTTTTGGACTCAGACCCCTCTATTTATTTGTGTATAAATATAAAGTTTTTTGTATGCAAGGAGGGAGTGATTGTTATAAATAAAATGTTTTTTTTTTTCAGCTCATTTGTGTTGTAATAATTGTCAGAAACAGAATTATAACAGTAAATAAATATCGGTTCTGCATATCGGTTATCGGGTACATAAACATGCAAATAATCGGTATCGGTTATAAAAAATCAATATCGGTTGATCACTAGTCCCTAGTTCCTGGGTAAAGTTCCAGTGGTGGAAATGTGGCATTAGAGTTCAAGCAGACAAGACCATCGACTAGCCTCTAAACCAGGGATCATTGTCCACATAGAAGAACATCAAAGATTACAGACTGACAGTCTGTCAGTACATCACAACCTGTTACATAACCACATCTTTCATCCGTCTTACTCAACTTATTCGGTTCTTTGTGCAGCTTCACTCTTGCGTGTGTGTGAAAAAAAAATCAGCCCTCCATCTTTAATCCATCTTACTAAACCTCCAGATGTCCAGAAGGCTGAACGTGACTGCATCTAACTGAGGGAAAACATGTAGTATTCTCACAGACACCAAAACACTACAGTACACACCTTAACAGTTCACAAAAAAAAACAATTACAGGTAGGATCATCCAACTTTGGATCAATAATTCCCCTCAGGTTGATCTCAAAATCTATTTGGCATATGGTTAAAACACGCACACACAAAACAATTAAAATATCCCTCCATCAGTTTCCTTCTAAACTTCATCTGAGATCAACTGAACCTTCAGTGTCACCACTTTCATAATTACCAATCTCAATGTTTTAGTATCCCCATTAGATTGCTCAAATCACATCGACGCGTCCACCATCTGAATAATAGGGAATCTTCCTATACATATACGGTTGTACCTGCATGAATGGTCATGTGACATGCGTTTTCGGTTGTGTAGTGTGGACAGAGCTCATTTTTTAAATGCAGTGGAAAACGCCAGTGTAGAGGAGGATAATTTTAACTTTTAAAACTGTAAAAAAAAAACGCATTAGTGTAAGCGGGACCTTATTGTCAGGCTTTTTACTCTTTTAGAATTCTGAGTGCTCATTTGAACTCAGTGCTCTGGCTGCACCATACTTGCCCTCTGGACATGCTTTACTAGCTGTGCCTGAACTGAGACACATTTTGGGAGAGCAAGGTGGGGATGAACTAATAAAGCAATGTAGTAGGATTTGCTCTGTGCTGTATCAGCCAGGCATCATCATCATCAAAAAATAAAAAACTTTCACCAGTGTTGTAAATACTATCATGACACTAATACCCTTTCCTAAGGCCACTCATATACATGTGAGAGGGCCTCATGCTGGGAAAATTGTCCCATTTACAAGCAGAAAGAGTCGATCATACTTCACATGTCCAGGCTTGACGTTATCTGATTTTAATCCTCATGGCTTTTGCAAGCTTAAAATCCCAGCACTTAAACGGGTAGATTTCCTGTTTCAAAGGGATGAGCAAAGGAAGAAATGCAACTAAAACATTTTAAATGGACATCAGGCTTTGCAGGTTTAAGTTTACTGGCTGACTATTATACTGTACGATTTTTCATCTCAAAATTCTATATCTTTAACCTCTCAATTACAAGTTTATAACTCACAATTCAGACTTTTTAATCTCAAAATTTAGTTACAAACTTAGAATTTCCAGTTAAACATCTATCCATTCTGCAAGAAAAGACAGAATTCTGAGATACAAATTCAGAATAATGGGGGGTGGGAGTATTGACTGTTAAATAAAAAGTCACAATAACCTTTTAATTTTTAATTCTGTGACAAAAACAGGCTTTCATATGATACTGATATTTTGTCCCTAAAAAATATGATGGGACTAAAATATATTCCTGATAAAATCAAAACATCAAAAACATATGGCTCAAAACCAATCATAAATATTGGTGAAAAACAGAGTCAGTAAAACTTTCTCCTAGTTATTACCACCATTAGTTTCAGGGAAATTCTAATTCATGCAGATCAGAAAGAAACTAGTATCATGGGACACATAATGTATAATGAAGTATAACAGGAATCAGTTCATTTGGTGGGCGCCTGACCAGGCTTTTGGGAATAGTTTGGCCCAACAGCTGATGTACATAAGTGAAATTCAGTGAATGTAGGCTGTAGTTTGAGTGTGTGTGTAACTAGCCCTTGCTGCATACATCAGGGGCTGAGGTCTGGTGGTGGTCAGGGAGTGAAAGAAAAGTTTTGCTGTTTTCCCATGCTGAGTGCTCCTGAGGTCAAAGGTGATGATTTTCCCTGGGTCTGGCTTTAGAGTTGGGTTGGACTTGGACCCAGAAATCCCTTCTGAGTCCATGCATACAAAACACACCAAACAAAGAGAGCAAACGCACGAAAGAAAAAAAAAAAAAAAAGCATTCCTGAAAAACAAGGAATTATGACCCCTAAGCTGTGATTATTTGTATCACTTAACTAACAAAAATGCTCACAGAACATGAGCTTTAGCTGTTTATGTAAATGCACAAACACACTGACATTACAACCAGACAATTAGATAACAAGCACAGCTAAATGAGTCCTAATTAGACCTCTGAGGATTGTAGTGTAAATATACACAATCAGAGAACACAGCTATCGCCTGATCTCTAAACACACTGGTGTGATCATTTACTGACTGATAAACTGCCAGATAGTGAACTAAAGCACTATTGTTTGTGTGATCAGCTCCACCCTTTCAGACCATCATATGCAAAACAAAGTCAAGCAGCAGACCTAGAAAAAGCCTGAGTGGAGCAAACACACATGCTAAAAATATCCAGAGACGACCGACAGAAATTCCACAGCTCAGAAGGAGATTGTGTGTGTTTGTATGTGCTAGGAATCTGACAGTGTAACAGTAAACAATCTATTAGTCCACTAACAGAATTGCATCTTTCAAAGAAGGCTACATGCGCAAAAACATACTGTAGGTAAAATGTCACAATGAAGGTCCACCCCAACCCCACTCCTAAAGCTGATCATTAAAAAAATGTTCAAATGAGATTGTTTGCATTCATACATATTCTCAAACAGTTCACCAAATTGTCAAATGTTTAAGATTGGCATGAGACTGTCTTAAGTCATACATCCTGTCTATTGTTACATGGTATGGTCTTAAGGGCAGGACATCCAAAGAAGAGCTCTCCCTGTAGGAACCGTTATTCACCTTCACTGGTGACTCGTGTTATTTGCAGCATTTGCAGTAGCACTGAACACACCCCTCTTCTATTAGACAGTGGATGGTATCATACCAGTTTACACTCTACATATATACAATATTAATTACCTATATGAACTTACTATATGGTTAGTTTTAGGATTAGGGTTTGGCTTAGGGTTACTTGCATGCAATTATGCATAATTAATTGTTATTATAATAGTATGTACTCGTAATGTGTAGCAAACACAAATTGAAATAAAGTGTTACAGTATAACCTATATAAAACCTGTTGTGTAACAGCAAAAGAAAAAAAAAGTTGAGTAAAATGGCCAGTTTGCTCACGTATACTGCAGTCCTCCATTAATATATTTATATTAATTAATTAATAAAGATTTATGTTTCTGAAGAAAATGTTCCGGCTGCATTTATTTGCTGAAAACAGCAATATTGTGAAATGTAATTTTCAGCATCGATACTCTTGTCTTCAGTATTAGCCTACATGATCCTTCAGAAATCATTATTATATGCGGACTTGGTGCTCAAGGCATTTCTTATTATTATCAATGTTAAAAACAGTTGTTCTGCTTATAATTTTGAGAAAATAAAATAAATAATAATTCTGGATACTTTGATGAATAGAAAGCTCAGAAGAACAAAATGTATTCGACATTTAAATCTTTTGTAACATTGTTATTAATGTCTTAACTATCACTTTTGATCAATTTAATGCATTCTTGGTGAATAAAAGCATATTTCTTGAAGAAGAAAAAAATCTTTAAGATATATATATATAAACCATAAAACCCTAATGAAGGTGTCCTGGAGGGGGGTTCTGCTGTAGGGGTGTCGGTGGGCGCAGATGGTACGTTACAGCAGATCTATCACGTCTGACAGAATCTCACCCCTTAAGGGAAACTGCTATCATTCTCCTCACCTCAAATCATTACACCAACATAACGCCATGTGCTTGTCCCATAACATTACACCCGCCTTTTGTCCTGCGGACCCAATCCATAGTTCATTCTGAGTGCAGCCTTTAAACTTAACGTGCAATTATCATTCAGTGGCTGCTATTAGATATATGTGTTCTTCAGAATCAATAATAGCGTAACAGCTTTTAACTTTCATCAATAAGTCATGAACAAACATACTTTGTGTTAGTGCTTAACAAATCCTGAAATTTCGACATACTGTATTATGATAAGAATCAAGTTCTATGTTCATTTTTAACTGATGAATTGCTATGTTTGTTATTAACTTAAAAGTATAACACTAAAGTAGGCAACAAATACGAGATTGAGTCTTTAAACTTACGTATTTTAATGCTTTTGGGATCAAACTGGCACACGGTGTGCTGTAATCTCTCCAAACGCAGCTGAATAGTTGATGTCCTTTGCGTGACCAACACAGCCTGAGTCTCAATTCCCAGGAATATGTCACTGGCATGCCGCGATAGATCGGACAGCTGAAGCAGGATATTAGTGAGTGTATGACAACACACTTCTTCCAAAGAAGAGAACAAAACAGGTTTGCGCACTCTGCGACCGTCCGGCGTCGTGAATCTCTTCTCGGAGCCAGCGCTCCCTCTCATCCTGCTCACCAGCTCAGGCTCAACGGTTCTCTCGGGGAACGGCATTTTAAATCGTGTTTAAATTTGAGATGAGCATCGGGTTGAGGGAATTTAAAATCCAAACGATGTATCCCAGAAGTTGCCGTGGGAAGAAGGTCTGCTTACAAAAGGTCCCGCCATAATTTTTTGAAAGATGCAGAAGTAGTAATGGGACGTTGCCGCTGGTGTTCGGGAGCATCGGGGAACATGAGTTTGAAACGGTTTGAAAGGAGCGAGTCGAACCGAAAATGTGAGGAGAAAGTATATGGAAAACACGGAGCGGCTTCCCAACCACCTGTAGGAACTGGAACTGGATTGGGGAAACCACAGCGCAGTGAGGGAGAGGTTACCTGCCTTTAGCGTCTGCTGCGTGGAAAACCCGGGATGGATACTGTGGATCTCGGTGTACCGGGCATCTTAATTATACTGAGTTATTTTTATTTTATAAATATTTATATTTTAAATACCATAGTTATTTCAGTCAATGTCAGAATTGTTTTTGGCAGTATTACAAAGTAAAATAAAAAGTATTTTTTTTATTCTAAATATTACATAAGGAAATATTACATATAAAAATATTTTAAGCATAAAAAAAAAGCATGTAAAAGAAAATATTTTCTGTATTTTTAAAGACAATAATCAGTATGTTCGGTATGGCTTAAAATAAGTTTAAATACGTTTTAATAAAACATTACTAAAATAAACGGTAAATATCAAGATATATATATAATATATATAATGATAGGTAAAAACTGATATCCTGAATGCACTGTAAATCGCTTTGGATAAAAGCGTCTGCTAAATGCATACATTTAATTTAAATTTAAATGTAATTTAATATATAGCCTACGGACAATTCTTATCATTTAACATTTACAGTACTTCAGAACTAAAGTTCAACAGTACAGTAAGTTAAGTATGAAGTAGTTTATTTACATAAGTAATTTCGTTTGTAATTAGAAAACTATTCACGGTTCATTATTTTAATCTACTGGTGTAGATACCGTCGCAATAAAAATAAAATAAACTGTCAATGTATAACCAGTCTGTTTTGCTTGTGAAAGAAACAAAAGATGCCGTTTAGAAATGCCCGTGGTTCATAATATCTACACTATAGCTCCATCTTGTGGCTGCAAGTGTAGTATGCTCTTAAAAACAAACCCAGACTGCCAGGAAGAATCAGATGATTTTGTGTGTGTGTGTGTGAAGGAAGTGGACTATTGTTTGTTGTGGCAATGGAACCAGCTAAGGCTGCATTTCTGGATGGGAGTGATAGTGCTCATTTTCCTGTTAACATTGAACCTGCTTAAACTTCCTTTTGCATTGGGAAACCATGGCTGATGAGTCACAAAATGCCCCAAGCTATCACTATAACAGCATTTGTGTGAAGATTCATTAATGAACTAAATTAAATGTGCTAACTGATGAGTACTGGGGGAAAATTCTTATACATCAATGATTTTTGATGAATCTGACTTTTATTTGGGTTAAATGTATTGCTGCTTGTATATTTTTATTCCACAAAATTTGGTTCTCTTTGTAGTAGGCCTATTTGTCAATATGGGCCAACAGCATTAAAAAAATCTAAATAGTGTTTCAAATAGTTATAAACATACGGCACCATCTATTGAATTTTCGGGCCCCCCAAAAAATTGCCCGATGGATATAAAAAAAAATTTAATGAATGAAACCAATTTTATCTATATAAAACAAACACATTGTATGAGTATGTGAACATGCACATGACTAGAAGGGTATCAGAAAATAATCAGGAGGTAAATACAGAGGAACGCAAGTTTAATCAGATATACGCTTCAGGACACTCATCCTCAAATGCATACAGATCACACTAGCAAAACCAATACAAAAACACTTCTTCATGCCTTTATGGTCAGAAAATCACTGGGGTTTCCACTTTTAAATATGAAGACAATTTTCAGAGCAGATACCCTATTGCCCGTGTTGTCTTTTCCCCAAAAGCTGTACTTTTAGTACCATGCCAAATGTTACACTTCCACTATACAAAAGGCCAGAAGTCAGCATTACAAAAATTGAAAAGGAAAGAAAAATACATGGAAAAGAGAACCACGAGAACTTTTGTAATCAATTTACTGTACACGTGACATTAATGTGGTCTTTGGACAGCTTTAGCACGACGGTCTCAATGAACACTGAATCATCACAGCTCTTAACACTCCAAAACACACTGCTTTATTCATCAAGTGAACAAAGTGTAACAGCATCCGCATCTCCTGTATATATGGACGATGCTTGATCACAGCTGGATAGCAGTGACCTGCATTACACAGGCGTCTTTGACATACAATCATGAACGCAACACATTTCACTCAACGATACAGCCAGTGACGAATCCAGAGTGCCTCGAGCAGATATTTTTGAAGAAAAGTCTGCAGATTCTCAGCAACTTCACTGTAATAATCTTCAATGCACTGAACGATCCAATAAATAACAGAAACGTTAATCAGCAACTCAAATGCAGCTTTTGATAGTTAAGTCTAAATCATCTATACAAACACTTCGTTATTAATATAATGACAATGAGAGATGCTTGTTATTTCTGTCATAGAGAACCAAGTATAAGAGTGACGAGTAGAAATTCCAATCAAAGTACATTAAGTTTGAAGTTCTTACATGGCTGTATGTAACTACATGCATAAAGCAACAAATGACCAAACTGAAAGGCAAGAATATTTCAAACTCCTAGCTGTGCCACATTAAAAGTCAATACTGCTAAATCTCGCATTGACGACGTATGCAAAACAAACCGAAAATTCACAAAGACAATACATCTGGGGCTCTGTGGAAGCAGAGAAGCAAATTATTGAGCGATGGGATGCATGTTATATGACTTACAGACACAAATATGACCCTACTCTAACACAGAGATTAATAAATATTAAATGTTTTAGACACAATCCATCCAGGTTTAGAAAATGCTGCAAAATCTCTTCTCATAAAGGCCTCCAGATCCACCTTTGCATTGTTAGAAAAGTCCTTTCCAGTCGTTTTATCTCACGATGCCCTTCAGTTCTGTGTGCTGATAGGAGGAAAACATGAGTACAGATGCACTCCATTGGCTGAATTACTCCGCGTTGACCCAAATAAGGAAGTACTCCAGTGTTCTGAAAGGCGTGTTAGTGTTTGCTCCGTCGTTTATGATCTAAACATGTCATTTGTAGGATGTATTAATTAGGACACACTAATATACCCTGCACCTTTTTGGATGACATTAAAAGATGGAGGCTGAAGTTAGAATATCAAGCACAATATCATGAGTACATCTTTTAGAGTGCAAAACAGAGGTGCCACGCACATGGCCCATCCCTCCTGGACTCAAACAGCAGTTTTCATACACACTGAAACACACACACACACACACGCTCATGTTAAATTTCTTTGTCCCTTCCCCAGTAGTGGGCATCCCATAAATTTCCTTATTTTTAATCTCACTCTCTTTCCATCTGTCTCTGTACATACACGCACACATTCCTGTCCCACAGTCTTGACTCCAGGTTTATCTGGTGTAATATACTCTGTAGTAGACGGTTTTAGACCTCCAGAGCGAGTAGGAGTTGTCAAACTTGAGCAAGTATATGCCACGGCCGGGATACTGGTGACTCCCAGCGTACACCTCCTCATGACAGTCCCGCCGGTACACCGGCACGATCTCATCCACCTGCGGTTTCCCAACCTCTTTCTTGGCTTTCTCCTCCTCAGACGGGCCTTCACCTGAGAGAAAGACAACAGGACTTAAATCTACAAATCAGATTTACAGAAAAGTGACAACAGAAACCCAATTCAAACAATCTATATAAACCTGAAATCGATTTCTTTTTATATCAAAAGTAGCCTTATGATTTACACAATTTAAAAATTCATTGATATTAAAATTCTGACTGTTACCAATGGGCCGGTAATTATTTTCATTGTTCAATTCTAAACAGTTTTGTCAAAATATATATAAAAATGTCAATTTCCACTATAAATTAAATTCCTAAATTATAGTCTTCAAATCTTCAGGTCAAATAGCTAACTTGGATGATATCATTGTAATAATACAAATATATATTATATATATATAAACCAAATATAAATATTTTTTTTTTTTCAAATTTTAGTATATTAATTATTTTACTCTACACCAGTAAAACTACAATACTCATGTCTTAATTTCACTTGCAAGAGTTAAACCCTTGTAGTGCTGTCAAACAATGAATCACCTACAAAATAAAAGCTCTAGTTTTCATAATGTTTATACTGTGTATATTTATTATGAATATATAAATAAACACGCATACAGTATATACTTTAAAAATATTTGCATGCCAATACTATATTCATATTTATATTATATATAAAAATATTGAATATACAAACTTAGCATATTTTTCTCAAATATAAACATTCACGTGTTAGTATTTATATATACATAAATATTACAAAGTGCACAAACATTTTATGTAAATGAAAACTTTTGTTTTGGAAGTGATTAATCGCGAATAATCGCTTGAAAACTGAACATTTTGTTTATTTATTTGCACTGACATCAAAACAATAATAAATAATAACAATAATAAATCACTATTTTCATTTTATGACCGATTTTAAAATTCTATACAAATTGTTTAAATAAAAACTAAAACAAAAAGAGTTAAACATTATAATGTACAGTATGAAAATTAGATTTGAGACTTACGAAAAGTAATTAAAATGAAAAAAATAATCCAGTATTAGCCGATAACATGATAGCAAAGAATCAAGACATTAGTTCCTCACCTTCTTCATCCTCGTCTTCGTCACTAGACTCGCTGACATGCACGCTGACCGATGCGTTAGTCGAGTCACTCCATTCAAAGAAGACTCCAAAGCCAATGTCATAATAGTCACTGGCAAACTCCCAGAAGAGATAGGAGCCCTCCTCGTGGGTGGGAACCCGGACGGTCACCACTTCCCCCCGGCCCACTGTGATCACAGAGTCCACATCCTGACGGATCTTCTCTTTAAAGTCTTTTATCTGTGGCCGCGTCCACATGGAGGGGGCTGCTATTACAGGGGGAGAGTCTGAGAACCAGGAATATGGTATATTAGAGAATGTGTCTTGAAATTCAACTCGGTTTCCCTTGATTTGATTTCAATTCCCAACCTCTATATTCAGATCTCCATTTTACTTCATTTGATAGATTAATATGGATATATATCAGGTACAGTAGGCTTTTTTTCTAAATGGGAAACTGAGAGACAACTTTTGTTTGTTTGATTTGAAGTTGACATTAACAGCAGTTAATTGAAGCGGTAGAAATGCATAAACTCACCAGTGGGTCCATTCTCAGTGACCTCGTCTGCAGGCTCCAGGTCTGGCTCTTGTTCTAAGCTGTCAGTAGTGGACTCTGCCTGGCCGTTCAGCGTGGGAGCCTCCTCTCCAGCAGAAGGCACGAACACCTCACTGGCCTCTAATGTAGACAGCACAATAGCATCCTCCTGCTGTTTCTGCAGGGCAGCCTGGCGAGAACAGTGAAAACATTGACAACTGTAACAAAAAAAATTAAATAAACAGTCCAGATCTATACAAAATGACATAGAGGTTGGAGAAACCAGCGTCCATTATTTTAAATGATCAATTAAACTCCCATTAGTCAAGCTTAGATGGAAACTTAACAAGTTGGACCACAGCAGCACCCAGGGAAATGTACACAGAAATAAAAAATGAATTGAATCGGTGAGTCAAAGTCCATAACATGACAATAAAACCAGTTTTGCTTTCAATGACAGGTGTGTAAAACACATTCAATAATCTACATACAAACCAGATCCTACCACTGCAGTTTTGTTCTTTATACCAATCATTATTAACTGGTGGGATGCATACAAGTCTTTTCTGAATCTGAATAATAAAATGTGACAATTGCATAATGGTGAATAGCAATATGAACAGGCTTATCAACTAAGATCACGGAGAGACACGGAGAGATATATACACTACCGTTCAAAAGACGGGTCAGAAAGAAATGTTTTAGAAAAAAAATCTCTAATGTTTACCAAAGCTGCATTTTGTAAAATCAAAAATACAGTAAAAACAGTGATATCATTTTATAATTTTAAGTTCAACATTGTAATATATTTTAACATGCAATTTATTCCGGTGATGTCAAAGCTGAATTTTCAGCAGCCATTACTCCAGTCTTCAATGTCACATGAACCTTCAGAAATCGTTAAAATATTTGATAATTTGCTGTTATATATATACACAACAAATATATATATATAAAAACGGTTTTACGGTTACTTTAATTCATCCTTGCCTAGTATGTATTTCTCTAACGGCTCAATTTTTGAACAGTACTGTAATAGTTCATGCATCACAGAAGCATTGCAAACATGGGTGGGACTGGAAGAATGAATCATGGGCTCTCTCTCTCACCTGCTGTTGAGCGAGCTGCACCTGATACAGCTGCTGCATGTACTGCTGATAGTGCTGCTCCTGCAGCTGTCGAATGAGGATGAGCTGCTGCTCAGGACTGTCAGGGTACTGCTGCGCTGCATACTGCTGGAACTGCACCGTTGTCTGCGCATTCAGTGCAGCCATGATCTGCAGCCTAACAATGAAAGGTTTTGTTTAACGCCAGAGAAAGTGAGAAAAAATTCATTATGTGCACAATCAAGCATTACTAGGGTTGCACAGTGTACCAGTACTAAACTAGTACAAACAACAAGCTTTTTCACCCTTTTTAATGAGACACCAATTTTAAAGGGGTCATATGTTGATGATTTCAAGTTTTCCTTTCTCTTTTGAGTGTTACAAGCTCTTGGTGCATAAAGAAGATCTGTAAAGTTGCAAAGACTAATCTCAAATCCAAAGAGATATTTTTTAAATAAAAGCTAAGGGTCAACCACACCCTCCTAAAACGACTCATTCTAACACGCTTCAACATCTATGTCACGACGTGGGAAGATTTGCATAACACCGCCCAAATGTTCACGCAAAGAAAGAAGGCATAACTTTTATTACCTCCGTTAAAGCCGCCACCATGTAGTTAAGATGCTGTGTGTTTCGTTGTGAAAGCGAAACTACGTTGTTTGGCCTTCCAAAAGAGAAGGACAACTAGAAATCAGTGGTTAAGTTGTATTTAAAACACTGTTCCAGAACAGTTTTTTGTCTTGTCGTGCCGAGACAGGGCCTCACAGTATGGTAAGGGACATAACATTTCTGTCACATGCTTGATGAATTCGGCCAGTCACAACACACTGTATAGCTAGCCAATCAGCGCACACCTTGCTTTTCAGAATGATGAGCTTTGTAAAAATTGAAGCCTTTCAGGCGGGACATAGAGGAGTAACAAATAAAGTACATAATGTGGAAAATAATGTTTTTTGAACCTTTAATACTAAATACACAAAATAATGTTCTTTATGCAATGTAATATGACCTGTTTAAATAATGTGTATGACAGCTGAAATAACCACCCACTATTTCAGGTGGATGAAAAATTATTCTACATGTGGCTAAAGACTTTTGCTGCATTTTCACGTGTCACGAGTTTTCAAATTACTGAAAGTGTTTACAGTCCTAGTTTAATTTCATCTGTCATTCAAGGCCATTTATTTGTTGCCTAAGATATCGATTTAGTATCAAAGAGACTGGCATTTTACAGAAGCCAAAAAGTTGGTATCGGCCCAACCCTGGGCTCTACTACAAAAGACTTGAATACACTACATAATTTAAAAATCTGAACAAATATTAAAAAACCAGGCAACATATCCTTGTTGACTTTGTATATGGTTACAAAGAAAAACTAGGTATCATACACTAAACAAAACTGAGAACCACACACTACCAGGTCATTCAGAAAAAAAACTAAAATATTACCCCAACCTATGAGGATAACCCTTAAAATATTATTGTGCAATGTTTATTATTACAGAAGTTCCAGATACAAAATATGAAAAAGTGTTTTATTTTTTTTATAAATGACTTGGACTGAACAACATTGTATATGATAAACAATATTCACTGACTGGTCAGAACCAGTCTGATGCTGAAAATATATATATATCTGGACAAAAGTCAAGTGGCATATTCCAGCCTTGAGTCTTTCAACAGACATTTTCAAACGATTCTGTTTTGCTTTAAGATCTGACACATTTCAACAAGTGTCACTCACTTCTGTTGCTCTACACGGAGTCGTTCCTCCTCAATTAGTCTTCTCTCCTCCTCTTCTCTCCTCAACCTTTCCTCTTCCTCACGTCTGCGTCTCTCCTCCTCCTGCCGCAGTCGCTCACGCTCCTCTTCCTCTCTACGCCGCCATTCCTCTTCCTCCCTCCTTCTCAGGAAAACAAGACACCATACACAACACAAGAGACATCTGTGAGTTTACGGAGAGAGTGTTCGGGTTTTTATTTATGAAGACCAATTCTTTTTTGGAGCCCAAATTTAGTTTACGTTGGCATGATGGACTTCTTTACAAGACTGTATCTAAAGAGATCCTTTAGGTTAATGGGTAAAACAGTAAAGAAGTCTAATTTAAAAGTGTGTGACACTAACAAAGTGAGAAGATAACATTGATGAAGGAAAAATCAATCATCTTTATCTGCAAGTCTGACCTCTTTCGCTCTTGCTCCTCCTTTTCAATCTTGTGTGACGCGACGAAAGGTGCAAATAAACTACAACATTTGTTCAACAGCTTTACAAACTCCAGCATGGCCTCATCCTTCTCCATGTTGCCCAAAGATGCCCATTCCTTTCTGAAGAAGTTACAATTGTTATTGCAGATCCACAACAAAACCCCTAAATGTCACAGTTCACATTATACAAAAGCTTGTACACTACAACAGCTCTACGGCATCTATAGGAAAAGTATGAATAGCATTTAAACACACACATTATGATATATATATAAGCTCAAGGACAACACTTTACTAGCACTGAAAGATTAAAAGTTATGTGACTAACAGCAGGGAAGTACGTCCAAGTCAAAGATCAATCTATGTTTACCTGCGGTCATTTCCCAGCACATCGAAGAATCCCACCTCAGGGGAAGCATCTGGGTTGTAAGGGCCCAGCAACACTTGTTTATGGAGGGCTACCAGACGGAGTTTATCCTCATAGGTCGGGTGGAAGGCTTTTCCATCTTTCTCTGAGGGACAAAAAAATTGCGGACTCAAAATTGCAACAGGCTCTCATTACAATAGAAAAGGGATTTCTAAACTTTTTTGTCAGCCAAACCACTCTGAGGCTAAATATTTACATGACATGAACTCTGCATCAAGTGGGTTAATGGTCAAATGAGATGCATTATTTTTGCTTTATAATTATTTTTAGTTTTACAGCAACTCACAAAGCCAAGTCCAAGTTTACAATGCCATATAATGGAAATTTGCTAGTGTGTTATGTTGTGTTTTTTGTGCACATAGTAGTTAAAATGTTATGAACTAGACACAAGGGACATGTTAACACTCAGCTGGTCTCTGAAACATCTTGATTGGTGCATTAGTTGTGCATAGCTGCATCACTTAAGACTATAGAGCTGATGCACACAACCATATTGTTTAAGAGGGTGTAGACTTGTCGAAAGAACTAAATATTTTATTGAATAAAATCTACAGTGATGGTTTTGCTGTCAAAGAGACATACGGAGTACAGCACTAGTGGTTCACTAGTCTATTTTGAATATTTATGCAGTCTTTCATATAGAGACACTTTGACTTGAAGTCATCAGTCAGGCACATGACACACACACAGTGGTGCGGTCACCGACTGGGTCAGTTCCTAGAGGGGTTTAACCCTGAACTCTGCAACTGAAGTGAACTACAAGACCTGTAGAAGCAAAACTTTTCACCAAACACCGATGAGTGAAAAAGACAGGACTCTATTAAGAAACAGCGACCTCACTAAATCGAAACAACACTGCGAGATCAATCTTTATCGGAGGTAACAATGCTAATGCATGTTTGTGTTCAGTGAATGTCTGTACGTGTGTATATTGACATAAAATACCTTTAAAGAATCTGAGCGCCAGCCCGTAGAGCTCGGCTAAAGGAAAGCCCCATTTCCTCTCGATCGTAGTGCTGCTAGCAGGGTCGCCCTCCTCCTCCTCCCCATCGCCGCTCAGCTCAGGGTCTCCAGCGCTCTGGCCAGCAGACGCCTCGGCCTGCTCCTGTTCTCCCTCGGAATCCGGGCTCAAAGTCAAACCGTCGATAGATACTTCGAGCCGGCTTGAATTTGCACTGTTGAGGTCGCCGCTCTGAACCTCTGTCGCCATCGTGCAGAATGTCAGCTGAAGCAGCCACGTACCTACTTCCGTTCAGCTCCGCCGGGACTTCCGGCAGCGTGACGTAGAAATGTTCGACTACAAAAGCTTCATAACTTTTAAATATTATTATGCAATGTTTATTATGACAGAAGTTCCATTTGCAAAATATAAAAAGGTATCATTAAAACTAATTTGTATTTTATTTTACAAATAACTTGTACTTAACAACATCGTGTATTACAAAGTAACAGTATTGTAGTGTTTCACATAAAATTGAAAGCCTATCGAGCATGTAATATTTAGGCATTTTTTCGATGTATATTATATATAAATATATATTTTATATAACATTTACCGACTAGCAAAATATCCATCACTTATAGTATAACACAAATTTCTTTCAAATTAAGGCAAATAAAACAAAAAATAATTCAATTAAAAAATAAAAATTTAATTTTAGTTTAAAATTACAAAAACTTACACAAGTAATTTGACAATTATCAGTGTCACTGAAAAGAACTGGTGAACATTATCATGTTCTCACAAACCTACTTTAATTTTAAATAATTTAAACCACTATTTATTTGGTATAAAAAGTTATTTATTTTATATTAAGCAACTGCTCATGTAGAGGCCTACTGCATTTCTCCAACACAAGTGTAGTTACAATGCCTATCCAGCAGAAGGAGAAATATAGATAGTTAAAGGGATAGTTCACCCAAAAAGGAAAATTGATCATTTACTCACCGTGATGTTGTTCCGAACCTGTTTGAGTTGCTTTCTTAGGCCGAACCTAAAAGAAGATATTTTTAAAATTGCTGGTAATCAAACAGTTGGTGGTTGTCATTGACTTCCATAGCGAAATGATGACAGAATTTTCATTTTTGGGTGAACTATTCCTTTAACTTTAGATCTGTTCAGTGACAGCGTAATGAGGTGCTAGGCTATCAAAATAATGTTTTATATCTTAATATAGGATTCGAAATGAAAAAGCTAGTGATGCTACTCTTCACACAAAACTGTTGTTTTTGTAAATACAAATGATCGAAAGAAAAAGAAAACTTGTAACCTGTGATCTTGACCTCTGTAGATCAACCTGAGGAGCAACTACAAAAAAAAAGAAGTATGAAAAAAGTCAAAATTTACACTCCAAGCCCAGTTCATGAGTATAAATGGTTCAAATCAAATCAACAATTAATGTTAAGCAAACATAAAACCATAACCTTGAACTTGAACTGAACCTTGAATTGAAATTTACAAAGAAAATATTGCTAATTTCTGCCAATAATCAAAATCAAAACTTAATTTCAGCTTTGTCTCTACAACAAGAAAACCTTTCAGCAAGACAACCTGCAGAACCTGATCCTGCTTTGTCTCTCCCAACTTGAATTATAGCAAACAACCTACTTAAAGAAAACATAACCTTGATCTTGGGGGAAAGGAGAGAAAATTAACGTTCAAGTGTACATCACAAGGTCAAGTTGAAACACATAACCTTGATTTTAGGGGGAAAGAAAGATGTGAAATCACATCAACCGAGAAGCAAACACTAAAGAGAATGTAAAGAAAATAATACAAATTTAGAAAAGTTATCATAACTAAAACCTGTAAAATATTAAGAACAATTTAGAAAATGAAAACTAAACTAAATATGAAAAAACTTAAACTCAAAAAGAGACAAAAATAAGAAAATTAAAAGAAAGAAAGAAAGAAAGAAAGAGCATTTTATATTTCGGCTACTTAACTGTAGTAGCCTATGCAACAAGCTTTTTTTGTCTAGCTGCTGTCTTTTTTAACATTTTCCTTCTTGCATCATGTGATGTCACTTTTGCAACGTCATAATATCACATTTAATTTCCAGAGTAGTGGAGCGTCCAAATGATGCTGTGCATACTTCATTCCGTTAAATACAAATGAATGGACTGAATCAATTAACTACTAAAAAAAAAAAAAAAAAGGTGCCTTCAAGTTATCTCCCACTTGGGGCTCAAATAATAATTAAATAATCTCTTTTTCTACATGGGCATTTCAAACCATGAAGCAGCTGTGTTAAAGCAAAGTTAAGTTAAGTAAGTAGCTCCTTTTAGCTTCTTGGACTTGACTCGTTTCGAATTATCATTCATCAATGCTTCTCAATGCTTTGATATTCATCTAAATCATTTCAACTCTTTCAATTACCTACCTAATTACCTAGATAGGCTTATAATGCTGTAATATTTACATCATTCGTGATACTTTTGTATTTTAAATGTAAGTGACCCTCAACAACAAATATGAAATCTCATAGAATAAAGATTTTACTTGTTGGTAATGTTATGATTTTCACAAAGCATTTAACTATGGGTTTCTCTCTCTCTCTCGTTCTCGATATTTTAATAGTTAAAATAATAGCTTACTTGAAAATCTGTGAATGATTTTCTTTCTTTTCTTTTATATTTTAAAGTTTGTTGGTACGGAGCAGCAAGTAAGCTAGGCCATTAAAAAATCAACTGTCACATCTTGTGCGCTCCTGCACTTCAATATCAATAGGGGGCAACAGAAGATGCTTTTTTTTTACCGAGTCCAAAGTGCTCACATAAATTACTTCAATCTCTAATTTTAACATCGACATTGTTAAAGAAAAAGCATTTAAGACATCACATAATCCTTTTTAACTTTTTGGGATAGTTTTCCCAAATATGATATAAAAATGCAGTCATCATTTTCTCACCAACATGTTGATATATATAAAAAAATAATTTTAACAATACATAGGCTAGTTTAGTTCAATTCTGTGCAACATAGGCCTACACATAATGAAAAAATATCCTATTTAAAGAAATAATTTAAAATATTAATAATTAAAAAAAATGCTATGACATTCAAGTCCTTTCAGTGATGATAAGATATGTGATCAGAAACGCTCCAGAAAACACCCCAAATCACAGCTATATCCTTAGATGACAAAAAGGCTTTCAACTTGGTGGAGTGGGGATTTTGATAGCAGTTCTGTTTGAATTTCGGGTTTAGTCATATTTTTAGGACATGGGTTAGTTTATTACATAAAAATCCTAGAGCAGCAGCGATCACAAATGTCATGTGTCATGACTTTCCTGTTTTTACTAATTCAAGGGGCACTCCTCAGGGATTGATATTATTCACAATAGTTTTAGAGCCTTTGGCCATTATTGTTAGGGCAGGGAATACAAATTACTGCTATGCAGATGATATTTTATTGTTATCTCTTGAACCTCTCAAATCTTTACCTCAATTAATGAGAATTATCTCTCATCTAGCCTCCCTTTCCAGGTTTTTTTTTTTACCAATGGAGGCATAAAAGCAACCTTGTCCAAATAACTGCACTTGCTGTCTTTGCACTTGACCACTTATATGATTTATTTCCTGTATTTAGTCCAAGCGTTCAAGTGAGCATGAAGATTACAAGAGTGTGTAGAACTTTTCATAACCTGATAGGACACACTTATAGTGTTTTAAAAATCCTTGTTTTTACAGAGCTTTATTCTTATTTTCAATACTTTGCATTTTAAAATCAACTTATACATTTCTGATCAGTGTCTCTATAAAAGATGACATTTGTTGTCCAAAATAAATAATCACCACTAATCATTTGCACCAATAAAAAGCCCAACCCTTTGTTTTAGTACTAAACTATATGTAATATCTAATTAACATTAATATTTAACATACATTGGAAAGGAAACATACATTGGAAAGTCTCATGATTTATTTCCAGATCATGATGTATAATGGGATACACTAAGCCTTGAATACCTCTCCAGAGAGCTATTCAAGATAGTGTGGATTTAGTGTGTGTTAAGGGCACTGTGCTCTGGCTTTTTTTAAAGGGGTCATATGGTTTTGCCAAAAAGAACATTATTTTGTGTGTTTGGTGTAATAAAATGTTTATGTGGTTTAAGGTTTAAAAAAAAATAGACATTACACATTATTTTTCACAAACTGTACATTATTGTTTCTCTTCTATGCCCCGCCTTTCTGAAAAGCATAGATTTTTACAAAGCTCATTGTTCTGAAAAGTGAGGTGTGCTGTGATTGGCCAGCTATCCAATGCATTGTGATTGGCCAAATACCTCAAGCGTGTGACGGAGATGTTACGCCCCTAACCATACTGTGTTGCCATCTCCTGGCATGATGAGACAAATACAATAAAACATATTACAAACAAAGCATTTGTTTCATCCAGTGGGGACATAAAAGTCTGACTCGAGAATGGCGTGGTCGACAGGCAACCACATGTGACAACCCCAGGCTGGACTCCACATGAACATTTTGGCGGCTTTATGCAAATCTTCTTTCATCATGACGTAGAGTGTGTTAGTGTGTTAGAACGAGCCTTTTTAGTGGGGTGTGGTTGACTCTTAACTTTTATAAAGAATATCTCTTTGGATCTACAGATCATCTTAATGCACCAAGAACTTGTAATACTCCAAAGAGAAAGGAAAAATTTAAATCACATCATATGACCCATTTAAGACCTGGTGAAGTCTTGCACGCTTACTTCCTGTGGTGCGCATGCACTGTCAAGTTGACAAGGCCAAAACCACTAGTGTGGGTATTTGGACTAGGCACAGCTCTCCCCCTCCCCTTCTCTATCACTTAGCAGATTTGGCACACGTTGTAGAAAAGCAGCGCTTTCCAACTTCAGTAACATTATTACAGCAGTGAAATTACCAAAAAAAAAAAACATTCTGAGACATAAACTGAAAATAATTATGAAATTTATTTACATTAAATCGTTCTCCTTCCATTTTCACCTCAAAATTTTAGAAAAGCTGCCCCCCCCGACGTGCCACCACTGGACAAGAGTCCAGTCGAGATGCAAGTTCTTTAGTCAAATATTCATTAACCAACAACAGCTTTTAAATTTGGTTGGAGAGCGGAAAATTTGAATCGCGTAATAACCTTAAAACAATATGGCAGGATTTGGAAATTAATATTCATGTTAATGACTGGCTGGCTGGATATTTCATCTAATGTGGGTAAGAACAGGAAAGCCCAAATAGTGCATAGATACTATTATTCACCATTTTGAGAATACTTTTAAGGAGTGGTTGGGCTTTAATTTACCTGTAGAACAATAATTATGCGTTCTTGGAGATAAATCAGTTGTTTCTAATGTAGCAAAAAATGTATTAAGATTGGTTGGATCACAGCTATCAGAATGATCTTGCTCAATTGGGAATTCCCCAAATCTCCTGATTTGAAAGACTGGATTGATGGGATGATTGTAATTGCATAATATGAGTGCTTGTTGGTGTACTGCAGAGTGAGATGAGAAAAAAAAATAAATAAAAATAAATTAGAATGTCGTGGAAAAGTTCATTTATGTCAGTAATTCAATTCAAATTGTGAAACACGTGTTTTAAATATATTCAATGCACACAGACTGAAGTAGTTTTGTTTAAGACTGAAGTCTTTTTGTTTTAATTGTGATGGTTTTGGCTCACATTTAACAAAAAACCCACCAATTCACCATCTCAACAAATTAGAATACTTCATAAGACCAATAAAAAATAAAATAAAATAAAATTGTTGACCTTCTGGAAAGTATGCTAATTTACTGTACTTGTACTCAATACTTGGTAGGGGCTCCTTTTGCTTTCGGTGTGGAATGGAGGGGATCAGTTTTTGGCACTGCTGAGGTGGTATGGAAGCCAAGGTTTCTTTGACAGTGAACTTCAGCTCATCTGCGTTTTTTGGTCTCTCGTTTCACATTTCCCTCTTGACAATACCTTATAGATTCTCTCTGTTGTTCAGGTCCGGTGAGTTTGATGGCCAGTCAAGCACATCAACACCATGGTCATTTAACCAACTTTTGGCGCTTTTGGCAGTGTGAGCAGGTGCCAAATCCTGCTGGAAAATTAAATCAGCATCTTCAAAAAGCTGGTCAGCAGAAGGAAGCATGAAGTGCTCCAAAACGTCTTGGTAAATGGGTGCAGTGAAAATTGGTTTTCAAACAACACAATGGACCAACACCAGCAGATGACACTGACTGTACCCCAAATCATCACAGACTGTGGAAACTTAACACTGGACTTCATCAGCTTGGGCTATGAGCATCTTCAGCCTTCCTCCAGTCTCTAGGACCTTGGTTTCCAAATGAAATATAAAACTTGCTCTCATATGAAAAGAGGACTTTGGACCACTGAGCAACAGTCCAGTTCTTCTTCTCCTTAGCCCAGGTAAGACGCCTCTGACGTTGTGTGTGGTTCAGCAAATTCCTTGACACGTGTGTGTGTGGTGGCTCTTGTTGCCTTAACCCCAGCCTCAGTCCAATTCTTGTGAAGTTCAAAATTCTTGAATCGATTTTGCTTCACAATCCTCATAAGGCTGCAGTTCTCTCGGTCGATTGTGCAACTTTTTCTTCCACACTTTTTCCTTCCACTCAACTTTCTGTTAAAATGCTTGGATACAGCACTCTGTGATCAGCCAGCTTCTTTGGCAATGAATGTTTCTGGCGTGTCAATGATTTTTTTTTTTTCTGGACAACTGTCAGATCAGCAGTCTTTCCCATGATTGTGTAGCCTAGTGAGTCAAACTGAGAAACCATTTTGAAGGCTCAGGAAACCTTTGAAGGTGTTTTGAGTTGATTAGCTTATTGGCCATATATGTCACCATAGTCTAATTTGTTGTTGTTGTTTTTTTTTTGTGTTAAATGTCTGTGTGAATTGAATTTATTTAATACACAAGTTTCACAATTTGAATTACTGAAATAAATCAACTTTTCCAAGACATTCTAATTTATTTAGACAATTGTAAACAAAAATGGGTGTGATGAGCAGGACTCCTTAAAAACTGTTACATTTCCATTTGATTTTGTATCGTTACATTGATGGTGACTAGTTGCTGAATAATTGATTAGAAAGGTAAATATTAAGTACTGTGGTGGTGTATGAAGTAAAAAAAAAAAAAAAAGATATATCATATGTTTTGGGGGAAGGAACTAGTTTTTGTAGATAACTGTGAGCAAAAGGGTTTAAGAGCATCTACCTTGGTAAGCCTCAGATAGTTCACTGATTCTCAGCACTGGATCTTATTTAATAATGTCACTCTTCACTATTTGTAATATCTTGCTTAATTTATTTAGTATTTAGATAAAACTTACAAGGTTTATATCTTGGGTACATTAGGCAATGTTAAAGATTCTATGTACAAAAGGTAAATAGTACATATATAAAAAAAAAAAGTTCTGCATTAGTACTACATATAGTGCCTACTGATTGCAAAATCCATTCATAAACAGAAAACTTTTTACACTTTGCTCTTCTAGCACAGTGAAACAAGGAATAACCATTTCCGTCTTTGGTTTGTAATTGACAATTTCTCAAAAAAAAAAAAAAAAAAAAAAGATTAATAATAAGATTAAGTCAGTTAATTCATCATTTACAGAAACCTCACATTTTCCCAGTCAAACTGGGAGACTTTTTTTCTTTCTTTTCCAGTCAGACTTCAAATCACATGGTAAATGAAGTGCCATTTTCATTGTACGAGCCATCCATAGAGCGCCGCATGGAAATGTAAATTTCAGTGGTGGCCCGTGAGGACCGTCTCGCTGACATGTAGTTCTTCCCCAAGCACCAGATGTCCCGTAAGATCTTCTGGAAGTGGTTTCTGAAATTCACCCCGATGAAGGCGTACAGCAGGGGATTGAGACAAGCGTGCAGATACGCCAAGCTTCTCGTTATGATCATGGTCAATCCGATGGACTCCTCGAAGCTGCATTCCTGCTCTTGAAACATGTTGATGGTATAAAACAACAGTGCTATATTATAAGGCATATGGCAGACCACAAACACAAGGACCACAGTAAGGACCACACGCACTGCCTTGTGTCTCTGAAAGTTCTTGGCCCGAAGGAGGGTGACAATGACGCTTGAGTAACAGAATCCCATGATCAGCATCGGCAAGAAGAAACCCAATGCAACCTGAGAGCTGGGCACCACAGTTTTCATCACACGTGCCGTTTCATTTGACTCAAATTTAAAAAAGCAGACATATGGCCCATCTTCACTGTCAGTACCATTCCACATGGAGGTTTCAGATGGGCCGGGATGGTAGCGCTCATAAAACATGAAGGTAGGAAGGGACAAGAGCAGGGCTGACAACCAGACTACTGCACAGACCAGGTGGCTGTAAAGCAGAGTGCTTGAACGCAGCCGGTAAGACCGGCGTGCCTGTACGATGGCAAGGTAGCGATCTCCACTGATGCAAGCCAGGAGCAGCATGCCGCTGTAGAGGTTGACACTGTAGATACCACGCAGAAGCTTGCAAGACAAGTTCCCCATGGACCACCCATACTGCTCGCTGTAGATAATCAAAGGCAGTGCCACCACAAACAGGATGTCAGCGATGGCCACGTTCAGCAGATACACATCAGTCATGGACTTGGTCCGCTTGTAGAGAGCGTATGTCATGATCACGAGAGCATTGCCAATAAAACCAACAAAACAAATGATAGGGTGAACAAATAACTGGAGGAAGTTTTCAAGCATCAATTTGCTCTCCATCGAACATGGCTCCACCAATCCATTATACGCATCTTCTAATTCACTGTAGTAATCATCCTCCATTTTCTCCGCCTGAGACTGCAAGGAAAGAAATAAGAACAGGACAAAACCAAATTTTATGGCAGATCTTAAAGATGCCTAACTGAAATCTAATGTACAATACTAAAATATCAAAAACAAAGAAATGGGAGTGTGAGTCACAGGACAGATTAAATCCAATCATTCACTCCACACTAGGAAAAAGCTCTCAGTGCAAATGTTGCTTTGTAGTTTGACATTTTAACTTTGCAGGAGGAGGAAACCTGCAGAAAATCAGGTCACGTACACAGCATAAGATTCAATGCATACAACACATTAACTGGCCATTTGTCCTGAAGAACACGTTTGTCTAGCAAAGCATTGCATTTTTTCAACTTTTTACTACTTTCCATGCATTCATACATTTTATAGCAAGCATCAAGCTTGAAAAACTAGGCTTTTCATAACATAATGTCACACAGATTCAGGAAAACACATGCAATGGTAAATTACTTACCATTATATTTACCATTATAAAATAATAATAATAATAAAAGCTAAAAAGTGCTTACCATAAATTCAAACAATAATTTATGAAACAAAACTTTATATTTATTCATAAATTATATAAATAATAATATATAACTTTTTATTTCCAGACAAGTTTTTAGTCATTTTCTTTTGTTCATGTCTTTACTAGTTACTGGCATATAGAAGAATTATGCATTTATTCATTGCTATGAAAAAAACTATGCCATTCATCAATCTATGCATTTATCTCTCTCTCTCTCTCTCTCTCTCTCTCTCTCTCTCTCTCTCTCTCTCTCTCTCTCTCTCTCTCTCTCTCTCTCTCTCTCTCTCTCTCTCTCTCTCTCTCTCTCTCTCTCTCTCTCTCTCTCTATATATATATATATATATATATAATTATATAGTAGTCAACATTTGAAGTGGATGAAAAAATGTATACAAAGTTGTCAAGACAAGAACGGATTTTGGTTTTAGGACAACTTTGATTAAAGGTTTTGATCCACTTCTAATGTTGACTATGGTATCTTAGTTTTGAGCAAAACAATTTTCTCTTAAGTGTACCAATATCAGTTTGCAAGAGTCTCACTTAAACACAGAACCTGCACACTAAAATCTTCCCATTTAAATATATACACACACAAAGACTAACATAAATAATTTGTCTGCAAACTGGGTAATTAAATACATACATATTAACACAAACCGACACTGACTTAAATTTCCACTTAAAAATGTATCATGTGACTGAAGTGGGAAAAAGAAGCGACTTACCAGTATCAGCACAAACAAATCTAATGGAAAGCAGTGAGAGGTTTCTGTTCCTTCTTGTTTTTAATGAGGAAAGACAACCTCTGGGTAGGGCAGAGCTGTGTAATAAGAATGACAATTATCTGACCTGAACAGAAGGCGGCACTTCACTGAGAGCTGTACAGGAACATGTAGGTGTTAGTGCGAGACCATCAAAGCTGCCCGACAAACGCACACAGTACAGAAAGGATTATGGCTTCATGTAAAAGGTTGAAGTTGCACCTCAAACAGAAATACCCAAGCGAGCAATTTGTGTATGGTTTAAATAGTCCTAAAGATTCATTTCACTTTGATGCCTTCTACAATTTCACTGACATTAAAACAAACAACTTTGTTACCCAACTCAATGACTGTGTTATTTTAAACCAAGAACTCACAATTTGCTATCCTTTCATTTCTGTCCGTGCGTAAAAATAAATAAAAAAAAAGGCAAAGAAAAACAGGAGGAGTCAACAGTCAGGCTGTAATTAATTATTTATTGTCAACTAAATCCATAAATACATAAAGTATAAAATAAAGAACCAACAAATAGGTTTCAAGCAACGTCTTCAATGTAGTCTGCACCCAAACTTATCTGTGAAACGCTCACATCCTGAGTGGTTTTATCAAGCTAGAAAAAAAGACAGCAAGAGAAACGATGAGATCAGAGTCAATAAAATCCCAAATTTCAGCCAAGGTTAAACAAAATCTTATTATTTATTTCTTTATTTTTATACAATGAGTACTTATGTCACTTGCTCTCACTGGGCCTCTTTAAGCACCTATATTTACAATTGAAAAACATGCCACTCTCATTTCTTGCCTTCTACACAATAAAGTCTTATCCATGAGGCTACTCTTATTGACATTTATCCCTCTTCACATAGATTTATGAAAAGCAGGGCTAGAATTAAGTGACATTAAGAATAACTACATCAATATTATATTTATACAATATTATAAATGTCAATCATTTCTTTACAGCTTTATTATATTGGAAAATGATCAAGAAATAAAGTCATTTAAATTTCTTCTGAAACAAGCAATGGCAACACAAGTAATGGCACTTTTTAAAGAATACCTTATGGCTGATGTCAGGCCCCTCTATCGACACCACCTCAATCTCCTCATCGATGCTCACTTCACTCTTAGAGTTTTCAGAGAGATGACTGAAGAGAAAAAGAGAGAGGTGACAACACTTCATCAGGATTCAGACGGAGCAAAATAACATCTGATGGAAACATTCTTTACCTGTTGAAGTCATCGTCATAGTCAAGATCATCATCTGGAAAGCATTTAAAAACAAAAACAAAAAAAGAGAGAGAAATAAGGATTGTGATAGTGAGTAGAGTTGTATGATTTAATGGTTCAAGTCAAAAATGTAATGTATTACTGAGGAGTTCCTACCCAGCAAAGGAGATGCAGTTTTCTCATTTGGAACGGGAAACTCTTTTACAACCTTATCTTTAGAACTAGACGTACCTAAGATAACAATTATGGAGAAATAAAATATTAGTGTCAAATTCATATAAATGTTTAAGCACATGATGGGTTGATTCAATTTCATTCCAGAAAGTCGCAATCCCACTCTAATGATTCATAATGTTTTTAGAAACCTTAGGTGGGTTAAATTAGGTGTAAAGATTATGCATAATCTCTGGATCAATCCAGAATCATCTGAGAAAGTCGCAAATGGCTTGCTACCGTTTTTATCAGATGAATGGTCTTTCTGACTGCTCTCAAACGATCCTCCCGCACTCTTCAGCTGCGCGTCTGCCATGAATGCTTTTCCTAAACTGCTGCCCAAACCTTCTCCCCTGGAAAACAGACAGGATGAGACTCTGTGTGAGCTGACAGCCATATGAGGAGTGGAGGAAGAGGGAAGTTATGTCAGGAGACAGACGGGAAATGGCCCAGCTCACCTGGGTTTAGGCCTGTTATCACAGTCAGAGAGCATGTCCTCTCCATCTCCCTCTTTATCACTGCCTATAGCAGACAGACTGAGGCCAGACAGAGCAAGAGTATGTTCATCCACACATACATATAACACCAAGAAGAACCAGGTCAGGGCCATTGAGAGGGAAAGAGAGAGAAATACACAGAAAACATGCAGAGCAAATGCAGAGAAGAAAAGAAAGGAGAAGTATAAAGGCAAAACAATTGTGGTCGTCGCTACTGCACTACTCTTGTACTTTTGGTATCAGTTGTTGGATTTCCTGTTTTACAGTATATTTTATGTGGATGGTGAGAGAAAAACTGCTATATTTTGTGTTTGGACCAAATACAGAATGTGTGTAGTGTGTGTGTGCGTGTGTGTGTGCGTGTGAACTGAATGCATGTGTGTGTGTACTGAATGTAATGATATTTTTATGACTCTTAATTTTTTGTTGATCATTTTATAATAGTTCCTATAATCCCTTGAATCAACAGCTAAAAAAAAGAAATTTTGAAAAATAATGCAAACAATAAAAATAATGATAAAATGAAATATTTCATAACATTTTATAGACACGTAAAAATAATGAATAAATATTGTCTGTGCGAACAATGTCAAGCCCTAGCTGCAATCAACACTTGTAACAAAAGTGATGAAATTATATATGAAAAATGACTGTTCATAAGACTGTTACTCTGATTTAATACTGTATTGTGTGTGAATGCAAAGGTAGTTAAGTGGATTGACCACAGCATTCTGCTTCTGTATGAACATGAACGGCCTCAATGGGAGTACATAGCCTGATTTTGCACCCATGGGTTAAGATGGATGCAGTAGGCTTGAATGGCTTGAATCACTCCATGCACACTCACTCATTGAGGCTAGTGCCCCTCCTCATTTGGGATAAGGATCGCCCTGAAAGGCTCCCTTCCCTCTGCCAGTGCTGACTTCTCACGAGGGGGAAAACACATACAGAGCACAGACAGTTACAGAAAGAGGGAGGGAGAAAAGCAAAAGAGGGACAAGGTGCAACATACAACAAAGCTCCAAAGTCGACCTTTACTGTGTCAAAACCATAGCAAAATGCGAATACACTCAGAAAACAGGAAGTACTTACTCTTTCTGACTATAGCTTTTTTCAGAATGCCTCTGCCCTGAATAAGGCTTATCTGCTGAAGATAAACCACTGTTTCATGTGCAGCATTAAGAGAAAACAGTGAAAAGGAGAAGATACAGGTCAGGAAAATAAAAGCACTTCTCTGTATTTTTTCTTAGAGCAGTTATTTAAGGCCTATATTTATAACTATGACTTCAGGGTGGATGCCTGTCATATTTAAACAGTAAAAAATGAACTACTGTTATGTGCTTCAAAAGCATGAAGAACCCAGATCTATGCTTCTGAAATTACAATCAAAGGTGCCAGCGGTTTAGATGATTTCATTTTTATTTGCTCTTTTAGTCTCAGTAGAACAAGTTGGAACTGAAACAGTAATTTTTCAAAGCTCTCAGTAGAACGAAAGTCCCACAATGAAAGTCAAACCAGGACTGTGATAAATGTGCTTAAATGTCTTTTTTTTCCCACTTATATGCATTAACAAATTGGTTTTCTTTATCCTTTTGCTAAACTGATTTTCTTTCAGCTTTTTAAAACAAAAACACATGCCATTAAACAGGTCAAACTTGGGAATATTTGTATTGATGTAAATGTTTGTAGAACTTTAACGTTACATTTAACTAACATTTTAAACATGATTTAAATAAACACTGTCAGTGTTATTTGTTATTTAGGTAGTGATGAAAAACACTTCTCTTTTGAAATTAAACAATTTTATTTATTTTAAGTTTTCCTATTCATTTTCATTTCTTCATCCTATTTTTAAGTGACATGCCTAGAACCCAATACCAACAGTTTGTCAGTTGTGTCAAAAAAAAAAAAAAAAAGACTTTTTGAAAACTACTTTTTCAATGTTAACCCTAAAAGGGGCACTACTACAAAGAGACATATGGCAATTAATTTATTGCTAAGTATTTCTAATCTTATTGGGACTCAAATAATACAGTTTCATGATTTCATGATGTTTGTATCCCCCAGGATTTAACACTTCAGACGTGCAGCGGAGCTGTCGCGGCAGAACAGCAAAGCCATTGCAGGTGCCGCGGTAGAAGAGGTGCATGCCGTCAGACATGGAGCACGCCTATATCGCCATCCACCCGGCAGTATGATCACATGCAGATTCTGTGGTAGAGACCATGAAAAGAACAAAGAGAAATGCCCAGCTTTTGGTAAGAAACGTAAAAAGTGTGGAAAGCCAAATCACTTTGCAGTTAAATGTAGAGCCCAGATGAGACAAGGAAACCATAAATCAGTAAACAAAGTGACTGAACAGGACAGTGATGAGTATGAGGACATCCTCACTGTGGGTGTAGCAAATCCAGAGACTGTAAAGAAAAAAAGAGGAAGAAAATGAAAAGAAAACACAGCTGTACGCAGGGATGCTTTTGGGAAAGGACCTTGTGAAATTTCAGATTGACTGTGGAGCAAGCTGCAATGTTTTTCCTATCAGTCTGCTGAGCCCAGATATAAAACTGGAGGATACAAAGACTGTACTAATAATGTACAACCAAAGCAAAGTGAGACCACTAGGAAAGTGCAAACTGAAAGTAAGAAACCCAAGAAACCACAAACTGTACAGGCTGGAATTCCAGGTGGTGGATAACAACTGTACTGTCCCCCTAATAGAGAAGAGGGCAAGTGAAACTATGAAGCTCATCAAAGTACATTATGAGAACATTCTTGCAATAGACAGTATAGTCACCACAGAAAAGCCTGCGACCAGCCAGTGGTCACTAGAGCAGATAAAGACTGAATATGCTGATGTATTCAGGGGTGATGGCTGCCTGGAGGGTGAGTACAAAATAGAGATTGACAACACTGTTAAACCTGTACAGCTCCCAAAAAGAAGGGTTCCAGTAGCCATGATGAAACCTTTGAAGGAAGAGCTGCAAGATCTGCAGAGGAGAGGAGTCATTGTGCCAGTAGAGAGGAGCACGAATTGGATCAGTAGTATGGTGGTCGTACAGAAGTCCAGCGGCAGTCTCAGAGTATGTATAGATCCAAGGCCTTTAAACAGAGCTTTAAAGCGCAGTCATTTCCCACTACCTACTATTGATGACATACTCCCTGAACTGTCAAAAGCCAAAGTGTTTACTGTGTGCGATGTTAAAAGTGGATTCTGGCACGTCAAGCTGGAGGAAGACTCCAGCTATCTCACCACATTTTCTTCCCCGTTCGGCAGGTATCGGTGGCTGCGCATGCCCATGGGCATAAGTCCGGCCCGTGAAATCTTTCAGAGGAAGCTCACAGTCACATTAGAGGGCCTGCCAGGAGTATACATCATTGCTGATGATGTGCTCATTACAGGACAAGGAGAGACACAAGAATCAGCTGAGAGAGACCATGATGAAAAACTGAAAGCATTTCTAGCACGATGCAGAGAGAAAGGTATCAAGCTAAATGCTGATAAGTTCAAATTGAGACAAAGAGAAGTCTCTTACATCGGACACCCCCTGACATCTGATGGATTGAAAATAGACCCAGTCAAAGTTCGAGCAATAACACACATGCAGAAACCAGCAGATGTAAAAGCAGTTCAGAGACTACTAGGGATGGTAAATTACCTCTCAAAGTTTTGTGCACATCTTTCAGACCAGTGTGAGGCTCTGAGACAGTTGACACACAAAAACTGTGAATGGAGATGGACTGCACAGCACAAAGAGGAATTCTGTAAAATAAAAGAAACAATTGCAAATTCTCCAGTGTTAAGGTATTATAACCCTGATGAAGAACTTACCATCCAATGTGATGCCTCAGAGGGAGGCCTTGGTGCTGCACTCATGCAAGGAGGTAAGCCAGTAGCATTCACAAGCAGAGCCCTAACACAGACGAACGGGGCTACGCACAGATAAAGAAAGAGTTACTAGCTCTACTGTTCGGGATGGAAAAGTTTCACCATTATACATACGGATGGAAAGTAGCAGCACAAAGTGATCACAAACCCTTGGAAAACACCTAAAAGACTCCAACGGATGATGCTGAGACTTCAAAAATATGATTGTGGAGGTTGTGTATGTTCCAGGGCCAGAGATGTGGCTAGCAGACACGCTAAGTAGAGCATATCTGCCCCGAGAGCACACCCATGGGAGATGTTGAAGCAGAGTTAGAGACAATAAACATGCCACAACATGTACCGATCTCAGCAGACAGATTTGAGTCTATCCGTTCTGCAACAAAAAAGGACAAAACTTTGCAAACACTGATTAAAACTATACTACAAGGTTGGCCAAAGAACAAGGCTGACACACCACAAGAAATAGGTCATTATTACCTGTTTCAAGAGGAGTTGAGCTACCAGGATGGCATTGTTTTCAGAGGAGAACGAGCTGTTATCCCTAAGCAGCTTTGGAGGGAAATAACACAATGTATACACTCTTCGCATTTAGGTGTGGATGGATGCCTGAGGAGGGCCAGAGAGTGTGTGTACTGGCAAGGAATGAATGAGCAGATCAAATCACATGTACAGCAGTGTGACACCTGCCACGCAGTGGACTTTAACCAGCAAAAGGAGACACTGCGTCCACATGAAATGCCGGACAGACCTTGGGCCAAGGTAGGCACTGACCTGTTTACTTTTGACAACAAGGACTAATTACAGTAGACTATTATTCCAATTTTTGGGAAATTGATTACCTGACAGACACCAAATCGACTATTGTTATAAGAAAGCTGAAAGGTCACTTTGCCCGCCAGGGTATTCCAGACATCGTCATCTCTGACAATGGCCCACAGTTTTCATCACAGGAGTTTCAGAAGTTCAGTGACCATTGGGCATTTCTTCACAAAACTTCATCACCTGGCTATCCTCAGAGTAATGGCAAGGCAGAATCAGCAGTCAAAACTGCCAAGAGATTGATGCGTAAAGCACAAATGTCAAGACTGGATCCATATCTAGCAATCCTAGATCATAGAAACACACCAACACACGGATTGTCAACCAGCCCAGCACAGAGATTACTGAGCCGTCACACAAAGACGATTCTACCCACGAAAACCAGCCTCCTACAACCAAAGATTCAGAATTCTTTGAAAGAATTGATAACAAATCAACAACGGCAACAAACATACTACGACAGATCAGCTAAAGACTTAGACACACTAAAACGAGGTGACCCTGTCAGAATACAACCATTTGAGCCTCATAAGATCTGGAGAAAGGGGACGGTGGTGGAGCCCATTGACTCAATGTCCAATTGGAGTCTGGAGGCGTTATAAGGAGGAACAGTAGACATCTACGAAGGGACCAGGGAATGACCCTCAGAGTATCCAACCAAACAGAGACTGTTGTGGCTGACAATACAGAACATGCAGGAACTGCAGATTCTCAATCACAAACATCCAACAATGTGGAAAATCAGATGCAGAACACCGAAAAGACAGACATCCCAGCATCTAATGTCACGAAAGCAGGGCGATTGATAAAGAAACCGCAATACTTAAAAGACTTTGGGCCCTATCTTGCACCCAGCGCAATTGACTTTGTACACCGACGCATGTGTCATTCCTATTTTGCACCTGCGCAAAGCGCGCTTTTCCCTCCACAGAAGCACGTCGCTAAACTAGTGAATGAACTTGCGCTCCCTGGGCGGTTCAGCGCAAAAAAGGAGGCGTGTTCCGGCGCAAACAATCCCTGGTGCTATTTTGCTGTTCCGTTAAACAATTGCGCCACTGACCAGAAAAAACCTAGTCTAAAGTCAGTGGCGCGTTGCGCGTTGTTCATTATGCTATTTTAAGGGCACATTCTTGACCATAATGTATAGCGTGCACAACGCGCATACACTTTGCTCATGTAATCTACACAGATGCAACAGTTATTTTTGCAAATCATAAATTGTTGCACTAAAAAAATATTAACACATGAGATGACGGAAATCATTGTGAAATCTTGCTTACAAATTATTCAGGCTAATTGTAGTAATTAAGGATCAGACCTGTTTGCCCGATAGTGGCAAGACATATATATAAGGACATCTGACAAATTTGTTTGTCCGTCAAGAACCAGGAAAAAAAAAAATCGATGAAACAATTGTGGCTATTTCCTCCCACGCCTGTTTAACCGACGCTATTTTGGGTGGGTTTCTCCCATCCCCATACAACACAACTTCTCTGTCTTTCACTGCTCTTACAAGAACATCAGTCTCCTCGGCTGTGAATCGCTCCTGGCGTGCGCCTGGTAAATACGCCATAATAATAGCAATCCATAATGGAACTTGCGCACCTGCTTTTAAAGGGAATGTTGGATGACGCTCTGATTGGTTTATTTCACGTTACGCCCAAACCACACCTATGAATAATGAAGCTACTTCAGACCCACCCATTTAAGATTTGCGCCGGGCGCAAGAGCCATTTATCCCGCCGGGAAAATAGCAACAGCGCCGAGACCCGCCCACAAACTTACTTGCGCTTCGCGCTTTGACACTTGCGTTTCAGATCGTTAAAATAGGGCCCTTTATCACAAAAAAAAAAAAAAAAAAAAAAAAATGTGAAACTGTCCTAAGGAAATGTGATATTAATATACAGAAGTTATAAGGAAATGTATCTTATGTTCATATCAGAAATCAAGAGCTGTTTAGAATGCTAGTTACATGCAGCAAGTTTAAAAAAAAAAAAAAAAAAAAAAAAGAGAAAGGATGTGACAATAGGAACAATTGTTGTATGTTTGTTGTAGTGGGGAACCAGAAGAGGGAAGCACGCTATGGGTAAACGCATGTGTAAATGAGTGTTGAGAAAAGTCAAGTTAGTTGCCGAAGTCTGTCTTTATTGAATAGAGATGACACTTAAAACAACCTATATGTAAAAAAAAATACTAATTATTATTACTTTTATTAAAAAAAATCATAAAATTCTAACCTTTCAGTGGATAATGAGAATTTTAAATGGCCAATGTGTATTAGAGAAAAACATTTATTTCATAAAAATATTACCCTCATTTTAAATTCTTATTATCCAATGAAAGGTTCGATTTTTGTGATTTTTTAAAATAAAAGATCAAAAGGATTAACAATGCAGATTAATTTTCACAGCATTCTTTGATCATATTTACCAAGGGTGTCCATATTTTGGGGCATGACTGTATGCGGAGTTTCAGTTCATTTTTGTGACAAGCTTCATTGGTTTACAGAAAGGAAGTTTAAATGGCAGAAAGCGACATCCTATTTGTTTTCTTTCTATTAAAAAACCACAATGTTTTGTTTTCATTCTTAGTGTACATAAATAAAAGCAGACCTTTATACAGTGATGCATTATTAATAAGACAATAAGTGTTTAATGTTGATTCTGCTGGTTTAAGGAAACAGCAGAATTGATTCTACCGGCATGCGCGCATACACACGTTTGTTTTTTGTGGGGTCATCGGTGTAATGGTTTTTATACTGTACAAACTGTATATTCTATGGCCCTACACCAACCCTACACCTAACCCTAACCGGAAACTTTGTGGAAATTTTTACTTTTCAAAAAAAAACAAATTTTGTTTGATTTATAAGCGTATTGAAAAATGGGGACATGGGTCATGTTCTCATAAGTAACCCTCTCCTTTTAATACCTGTGTCATACCCATGTCATTATACAGAGTTATGTCCTGATATGTCATAAAAACAAGAGCACACACACATCAGTTCCAGCATTGCTAACTTGACAGCACAGTTGGTTCATTATCAAAATAAAATACAGTTAACCAAACATCAGTGGGCGGCTTCTCTCACCGACGGAACTGAAACACAACGCCTATAATTTACATAAGAAATAATAGTTTAGCATTCAGATACGTTACATCGCAAATATGGAAATATTATCGAATATTTGGATTTGTGCACAAAGCTCCATTTCACAAACAGTTGAGTACACAAGTTTTTAAACATAGTCTTTCACGGTCAGCACATGGTTTATGTCGAGTGTGGGATTTGTTTTCAAGTGCACTACTGGTGGCATTCGCTGTTCTTCTGCTGGGAGTTGGTTATCAAACAGCGTTGAATTCCTGTGGGCAACCCCTTCTGATCTGGAGGAGAATTGCCTGTATTCGTCATAAGGTCTCATGCCCTGAACCGAGATGCCCCTACCATGATGATTCGGTACCAATACATGCATCATTCCACCCCAATATATATTGTATCTTGATTTATACCCATAAAAGGGTGACATATCCCTTGAGATACAAACATTTAGAGACAGATTACAAAGAATGTAAGCATTTAATTCATTCAATTTCAATGTTAACCAAATGCTGAACAACAGCTTTGTAAATGGGTAAGTCCCCTCCAACATGTGCAAATATGTGACCTAGATCAACTATTATCGGAGGTTGAGTAGATTTCCCACTATAGGCTGCCGTTCAATTTTAAATGCCGCCCGTGAGCTAAACAAAGAATGTATGAACAAAATCAATATATCTAAATATTAATGACAAACATCCTTTCACCCTGTCCCTGCCTCTCCCCACAGCCTCTCAACTGTATGTACAGGATATAACGTTGTCCCTTTTAAGGTTAACGTTCCACAAGAGAAACCATATTTGATGATTTCTCAGAGTAAAGCTATTCTTACCAGCCATAGGTCTTCTGAGGTTGAGGAAGAGGATCATCAAAGAACGAGTCTCCTTCATCCTCATCCTCCAGGCCAAACTCCAGTGCTCTCCTCAGTGAGGTGGGGAGGTTTTTCCCATCACCTAATCCCTCATCTGTGCCTTCAGACACTTGAACAGATCCTCTGTTCTTCTGAGATCCCAGCGGTTCACCAGGTCTTCTGTCTCCAGCCTTTTGGAACGTCACAATATTATTAAAATACTCTGCTACAAGCGACATATTTCATCTGATGCAATCAGCATGATCAATAACCATCATCTGTTTATGTAAAGTTACTGCTTGTACGATTCAGCTTGGACCAACAGCTGCCCATTTTAGATGAACTGTTATGTGTATGAAAGTGAGGCGCCATTATGAACGTACTACAAATCAAAGAAAAATAAGTTCCCTTTTGCCAAAGTGGTTTTAAAACATGTCATTCTCAAGTAAAATTGATCCCGGAATTAGTATGAGTAAATGGTTAAAAGATTAAAAGCAAAGATCATCTGACATAAGTTACAAGAACAGTAGGTTGTTAAAAAGCCCATTTTGAAACTGGCCCACGTTAAGAAGAATGCTGCGTCATTCAACCCACTCACAAATCGATCGATTACTTACAGGACAATTTTCAAAAGAAAGGTTTTACTTGAGATGAAATGGTTTCAGAAGTAGTATACATATGCAAAAAAAAAAGAGGTTAGACATTACATGCTGAATCTAGTTAATAAAAAGGTGTTAGTAAGTCTTAATACATTTATTTTCACAAAAGTACTATTAGGTGATTAGCAGAAGCATGGTCAGTATCTTTGCTCTAAATCTTTTTGAAAACACTGATCTCATCTGTATTGTGTGTTAGCTTAAATCTGCTCTGCGATAGAGAGTTTACTATATCAAGTGCTAAGATGGTTCCAGTTCAACCATGGGCTACGTTTAGCACCGTTACACATTCAAGAGCTTTCTGGATCTCCATCTTGTATACAAAGCAGTCATTTTGTCTTGGAAACATGAACTCACACTTGCATGCGTGATAACAATAATGGGAAGGAGCAGAAACCTAATAACAGCCAAATGTGTATAGATACATTTACAAATAATTTACGAGACAAACGAAGCCACATGGTTGAGCCGATCAAAAGCTCCAGTATTAGAGCCGACGCACATGTGCTTTACCTTTAGGTCAGGCTTTTCTTTCTGCGCTGAACTGTGCTTAACAAATCCTTTATACCTGGGTATCTGAGCACCAGAATACAGCCATCAGCTTACCTTTTACAACAATGACATGCTATCCTCACTAAATCATACATCGATATGGATGGAGTGAACAAAATGAAAACAAATGCAAAACAATGAAGGGAGAAACTGTTATAGTAAAATACAAACACACAAAAACAACTATTGCATACTGACTAATGGAGTAATGTCTATTCAAAGAACTTTCATAAAGATTTGGACAGTTTTAATCAAAATTATTGTCTGTTTGAACTTCCCAATGGTATATTATGTAGAAAACATCTATAATGGATAAAAGTCATTTAATGTCATTTTGAGAAACATAGGAAGATGGAATTACATTCAGCATTAATTATTTGTTTTGTTTATTGAGCACCATAATAAATAAATTTTAATAAAAAAAATAAATAAAAAAATAAAAATTATATATAACAATTTTAAATGGTGTTAAAATATTTGAAATTCCCAATGGTATGGGGAATAAATATAGTGAATCTCAAATAATTCCTAAATATATTTCTTATAAACGAATGATGATCTTTTCTTATAAATGTTATGAAGGCATGGGTAAGCACATAACATAAGCAGCTAAATTTAAAACAATCATTTTGTTGTGGGTCAAAGGAACCTACTGCCTATACTTTGGTAAAACCCCTTCCCCCTTTGTGAGTCAAACAACAATGACTTCATGAAATTACTACTGTGTATCATCCAACATCTAAGAGATAACCCACGATATGCATAAGATATGCAGATAAATCCAACGCAGGAGACACAGCTACCCAAAACTACACACATCTTCTATTCATAAAAACTAATGATGATCTGGGGTTCAATTTAAGGAGATGGGATGAAATGAAATTAGAATGGATGAAAATTGTGCATACTATAAAACAAATTTTTAATAACATATTGCAGGTTTTGCATATAAACAGGCCAACAAAAGCCAGCTGTGGCTTTGTGGTTTATTATTATTTTTTAACATATACAGCTGAAATATAGAATACTAGACATGATAAAAAATAACTCATATCTGATGTCCATAAAACAATCAGAGATTATAATCTTGACAGAAGGTGAGAGGAAAGTGTGTGTGTGTGTCAGAGAAAGATAACCGGAGAAAGAGAAACAAAAACAAAGAAAGACAGGAAGTCAGTTTACCTTGCTGGTGGAAGAAGAAATGATTTTATCTTCAGAGGTGTTACTTGAGGTATAAAGTGCATAGCTACTCTCACTGGAAACCTGTAAACATATTACAGGCCTCAATACTGAAATCACAAAAAGGATTGCTGAAAGAAATCAGAACATGTTCAAGGCTGCTCACCACACTCCGACACTGAATGAAAAAGCATTTGTACATTCCCAAGAAGTCCTGGAGTCTACAGCTAAGTAAAGTTAAGAAAGAAAACAAAATTTTATTAGCAACTACTGCAGTTTACCAGACATATAAAATTTGCATCCCTAAAAATGATTGAAAAGTAAAAAAAAAAAAAAAAAAAAAAAATCACAGAGACTAACTCTTACTTGTGTTCTTGCCTTTGGCTCTAAATTCCTCAGTGACGTAACTGTCCAGCATGTTTCTTTTTTATTTGCAGATAAAAAAAACACACATATTATTGAAATAATATGACCATTCATAGTAACTGCAACCACAATGGCTAAAGCTACAGTGCATGAAATACATCAACTGAAACTGATCTTTAATAATGATCTTTTGTTAAGAGACCTTTATTTAGGTTTGCGTGTAGAAATACACACGTTCCTTACACAAGTTATGAGAAAGAACATGACCACAGCAGCATGAACCTCAACCAGAGAAGATTATAGAAGAGCAAACCAACAGTGTGGGGAGATGTACATACTTTCAGTCATTACATAAATGAGGGTTTCAAAACCAGTACATTTCCTAGAGTTCGTGGCATTCAAAGTGCTGAAACAAACCTGCTGAACTGGGGAAAAAGATCAGTGAAAATTCCAATAACAGCTTCTCTGTTGATCTCACCACTTCTGTTCTGTGAAGTCAAATCAAAAGATATAAATTACTAATAAAGGTTTATATATATATATATATATATATTATATATATATATATATATATATATATATATATATATATATATAAACTAATCATTTGGTTATTCATTACTAATGTATTATTACATAATAATTCTAAAGATTTATGACCAAAAGAATAATACAGTGAATAAGAAGATATCTAATGAATATTAATTTCAAAATAGCAGTACTTTCATATTTACAATTATATATTGTATGGCATATTGCATTAATTATTATTTAATCAATAATAAAAAAGAAACAATTTTTTTTTTTTAAATGTCGAATAAAATGTTACCTTGTCATGGCTGTCAAATCTTTTGCGGGCATCAGCAATTTGACGGGGCAACAATTCCTAAAAACCATTTACAAACATCACTACAATTATTGCAGATTACACTCGGGATAAAATCATTGTAGCAGCCCTTTATTATTGAAAATTCCCTGATTCGTGTAATATTTTACATATTTTTTTATTTATACAAATTTGTCATATACACCACATGTTTGAGACATCTGTGTTCAGCTTGTGCACTTACAAACTAGACAGGATATCACATTGTACAACTATGAAACTTTAGCATTTGAAGTCTCATCTGACAAGACAGCAGTCAAGGGCTTGATTAAACCAATAAAACGTAATGTGCCCACAAACAAGACAAAATATCTAGAAGTAGGACAAGCTTGTTTTGCACAGGTATCT
>NW_020524537.1:0-28546 GCF_003368295.1 Carassius auratus
TATGAGAAATAGGAAATAACTAATGATTTCGGAGCCTAAGGACATGAACATGAGTTGAGTAGAGTCTCTCAAGCATAGACATCTTGTAATTATGGTAATTATGACAAGATGTGAATGCATCATATGGTAACATAATCTGTTTTCTTTAACAACCTCAAAAAACCAACAAAAAAGCACACCCATCATTTTATCTTCAAATTTACAATTGAGTGAGAGCAAATATATGTAAATATAAAATGTTTCATATTTTCTATATATGTGTGTGCAATGTCAAGTATGTACAAATTTATATATAATTAGCAAAATATTTACTGACACTTTGAATGACAAATGATATGTAGGACATGTTATTTGTATTTATAATTTACATTTTTTTATTTACTGTACTGTTTGTTCATTCCGACAGGACTTTATACTTTCATTCATGAGTTATTCTCATGTGATGCTAATTAAGCAATTCAAGCAGTGCTCTTGATTTAATAGACTGACATTCCCTGAGATGAACGAATAAAGGAAAGGAGGGATTCCCTCCGACTGAGTCCAGCGGAAATCTATGTTCTGTCTTATCTAAGGAGAAAGAGAAGAACGCGAAGAATTCCAACCACTCGCCGACCTCTAGCTCGGATTCACCGTTCTGCCTCTCTCTCCCTAATTCCCACACATTAGCAATGGATAACTCATCACGTTTTCATCTGTAAAGAGGTTTCGCTGATTCTGAAGTGATGGACTCGGTTTTTGAAGGACATGGGGTTTTCTTTCATGTTGCCCCCTTCTAATACCCCAGACTTAGATTTACAGCTCCTGACACACACAAAACTGAAAAAGGTGAACGTGAGGACAACAGAGGGTCGTCTGCATGCCAACATGCTGACATCAAAGCCCTAAAAGATGTAAAAGTCTGAAAACGCACCACATGCTGCAGTCACATGAAAGTTATTTTGTTTTACAGGATTAGCTCAGAGATAACTTCATCATATGTTGGCCACAGCAGTTTTTCAATAGAAAGCTTACTTTTCTGAAGAATACTGGGAGCTGTGTTTTAATTTTGATTTATTTATTTATTTTTTCTGAATATCACATGTGACCCTGAAGCAGCCTTAAGTCGCTGGGGTATATTTGTAGCAATAGCCAAAAATAAATTGTATGGGTCAAAATGATTGATTTTTCTTTTATGGCAAAAAAAATAATTTGGATAATTCATTGTTCCATGAAGATATTTGGTAAATTTCCTATTGTATATATATTAAAACTTCATTTTTGATTAGTAATATGCATGGCTAAGAACTTAATTTGGACAACTTTAAAGGTGATTTTGTCCATATTATGAGTTTTTTTGCACCCTCAGATTCCAGATTTTCAACTAGTTGTGTCTCTGCCATAGTTTTGTGGTCCAGGGTCACAAATGGTTGAGCATGACGCAAGCAACGGCAAGGTCATGGGTTCGATTCTCAGGGTACATGCATATATGCAGGATTAGATTTAACTTTATTTCCAGAGGAAGTCAAATACACACAATTGAATTCAATTTAATCATTTAACATTTGTTAAAACTTAACTTTTGTTAAGCCAGCCTGAATATATCGGAATTGTGTGATTTAAGGCAAGACACATACAGGTGAACAGGGTCAAATATTGAACAGACTTCACCATTCTTCTCCAGTTGATTGATTACATTAAGAATAGCAAATATTTTTTTTGTATTACATGTTTTCTGAAATGTCATAGGTGTTATCTAATTAAAAATTAAATGTATGCACTAGTTTGCACAAATCAGATGGAAAATTCTTGTTTCATTTTGTTGACATATCAGAGTTCCTGTAGCTCAAGTGGTAGAGCATTGCGTTAGCAAGTGCAAGGTTGGGGGTTCGAATCCCAGGGAACACATGTTCGGAGAAAAATTGTTAGCCTGAATGCAATGTAAGTCGCTTTGGATAAAAGTGTTGCTAAATGTAAAGGTTTTTACAGAGGGAATTGTTGATTTATATTTTTTTATCACTTCATAAATCAGAAAATACTGTCAACAGCCAGAAAAAAAAACATGTTTTCAGGAATAAAATGTTGCGACCAGGCGAATGATATATGAACAAACCCTTCAGTAAAAACCAGCAGAATAGAGATAGTAATAAAACAACCTTTAAAGATATGTACAGTATTGTAATTGATACCTAAAAGACATAAATAGATAAAAAGCAATAAAATAAAACTTAAAAGTATTTGAATTCTTTCTTTCTGAAACACACCATGGCTGAAAATCAATGTTTTAGCCTGTAATGTCTTGCCCTAAACATTGAATCCAGCAGAAACTTCAGCACTATTTACAATATTTCAGTTTTATTTGTCACATAAATGCGAAGAGTGATTTTTCTCCTGTCATTGGCATTAAATTCAGCATTTCTCCACTTTTGACATTCTCACCACTCGTTTTGCCCCGTGGTCAATCCCACAATTCTCTCAAGCCCACCATTTGCTCAGCTCCCATAGAGAATCAATTTCAAACATTTGGCCATCTCGATTTTCTCATCTGTTTCACATGCTAAATCTTCCAGTCTTTCATTTAATGCATTTCTTCCTCTCTCTGTAGTGCTCAGAGGATATTGTCATCTGAGTGGACCCAGATGGACGGAGTCTGAATATCAACACTCAGATGACCCCATGAAATCAAGATGGGACTTTTGTGGGTTTTAGTCCATGTCTGCTCATCTATATTTAGGTATACTGATAAATGTTGATATAATACTCATTTTACATACTTAAAATGCATAATTTTTCTAGCAAAAAGATTTGAATATGAATTTAGACAAAATATTTATTGTTTTTATTTTTTTGCATTATTACTTCATATGCAGGATTAGAATTGGAAAAGGTTTTTTACAAATGCAGTCAACTGAGGTTTTACTGGTTTGGAACGACACGAGGGTGAGTCATTAATTACATAATTTTGATTATTGGGTGAACACCCTTTAAGTCTCAATTTTTTTAAATTGAGATTTATACATAATCTGAATAAATACGTTTTACACTGATGTACAGTACGGTTTATTAGGATCGGACAATATCTGGCTGGGACACAACTATTTGAAAATCAGGAATCTGAGGGTGCAAAAAAATCGAAATACTGATCAAATCGCCTTTGAAGTTGTCCAAAGGAATTCTTAGCAATGCATACTACTAATCAAAAAATGAAGTTTTAAAATATTTACGGTAGGGAATGTACTAAATATTTTCATGGAACAAGATCTTTAATTAATATACTAATTATTTTTGACATAAAAGTAAAATCGATAATTTTGACCCATACAATGTTCTTTTTTGGTTATTGCTACAAATAAACCCAGCGACCTAAGACTGCTTTTGTGCTTACGGGGTCACATATGAAATTAGCATTTTATTTAGTAAAAAAAAAAGTATTTTCTTTAAAAAAAATTACGTTATCAATAAAATATGTCATTAATACTGATCCAAGCGCTCTACAGGACGAGACATGCTTCAGCGCCCTCATCTCCTCCCTCTATCACTCTCTCTTTCCTTTCTCTGACTGATGACGTCAAATAATTGCTAAATAATAAAGATAGAAAGAGCCATAAAGAATTTATTACGCCTGAAACACACACACAAGTGTGGGCAAAGTATTATTACTCTGTTTTAATTTGTTTCTCATTCCACAGACTGAATGAAAGCTGAACAGATGTATAAATAGTCAAACAGTGCATGTTTAGATATACTAACTGTATAACTGAATAACACCATTAAAACATATCTGTTACTAAAATGGCTTAATAAGTGCTTGGCTAATGTCATGGTTTTATTTTTGATTTAGGATTTAAAAGTTCTTTGGGTGTGCAAATGCTTGATAAGATGGACTTGACTCTTGATTTCTCAACAGAGCTGATTTTTCGAGAAATGACTCGTCATCCAGTTTTTTTATATGGACTATGCATTCGTTCGTTTTTCAATTGTAAAGGGAATGAATCTAGATGAACTTACAGAGTCATCAGTGTTTGGGTCTTGGTTTTGGTGCTGTTCGGGTGCAGGAACCTCACAGTCAGGGCTGTAGTGCTCACAGTAGTCAAACGCAGCACGGTGGTCCGATACAATCATCAGCTGCTGGATGTCACCCTGGAAACAAAGAAATCAGCTATTAGCTATTATGAAACAAATAAGGAGAATTGACATATCTTCTGTAGTTGATAAAGGCCATGTAAGAGATGAATAAGACAGAGGGCCATCAGAGAGAGGGACATTTCTACTTCCTATAGGACACAGTGAGGGAGGATGCCATATTTCATTTGATGCAAATTAAAATAATGCTGTGAAGGATGGAAGTACAGTAATACAGTCTATTCCAATGCCATGGTTAATAAACAATTATATGTAATGCAGCATACAAGGCTCACATTTATTAAGTAGTGTGATTAATTTTGAATCTACTTAAGTTTGTTTTTTATAAGAGCCAGCTAGAGCTAAGGGTCATGTTTAAAAGAGCTAGGTAATAATAACAACATATAGATCCATATAAAATGTATATTATGCATTATAATTTATTGCATTTTTACCAATAATAAAATTACACATTATTATAATTATATATAATTAATTTATTATATTAGTTCATTTTATTTTTGAAATGAACATTTATACACATTTCAATAGAATATATAAAATATAAATAAATATATAACAAATAAAAAAAGATATCTGATTCTAAAATAAAAATTAATTAACAATATAAATTAATTATATTAATAATAAATTAAATGGAATATTATTAATGAGAATAAGTTACTTTATATGTATATATATATATATATATATATTAATTGATTATAAATCATTTAAATATATATATATATATATATATATATATTTAATAAAAAATATATAATTTTTTTTAATTATTGATATTTAATATAGATAATTAAATATCATTTATTAAATAAATATTATCAATACAATTTCTGCCTTGAGTGTGATGCTAAATGATGAGATCATTCAGACTTTGAGTGAACATATTTCAAAAATCGGAGAAAAAATGAATCCAGTTCTTGCAAAACATGCATCAAAAGATGTTTTAATTCAATGCAGATTCAGCAGGAATGAGGTTCACTATTTAAGTCATAATCATTTTATATAAAGATTTAGTGTGAGTCAGATTACTTCAGTGACTGTAAGTATTTGGAATAATGCAGCCGTCCAAGAATCATTAACAGAAGAAAAATGGAATAAGAACTGTTCATGAATTGCCAACCCCACAAAAGAAATGCAAACTAATGCATGTAAAAACATCTACAATAATCATACACACCGAACGAGCTGAGCCTTCATATGAATCAGGAAGTCAAAACAGCATTATGTCAAATTCATCCAAAACTCAAAACACACATAGGAACAAGAGAGAAACAGCTGGGCTTTCGGCAAAACAGCTGTATCCTTTTTATTCAATAACCATGGTTTTTGGAAAAACAATGAATACAGTATGGAAAAGGTATGAAACACCTGTTGCAATAAGACAGGAAACACACACACACACGGTGAAAGTGGGTCACAGTCTGGGAGGAGAGAGACAACCTCAGTGGACTCCAAAACTGTCCAATCCAATTAGGGCATAATGACCAGACACTGTACACACACACACACACACACACACACACACACACACACACTATGAGACAGAAACATTCCCTTCCCATCTGAAAAGGTAATTTTGTGTTTTACTGACTTCGCAATAAGTGCTCACTGCAAAACAATAATCCACTTGTCCATAATTACTATAATCTGAGAGCATCTCTCTCTCATTCCCACATACACACAAACACAAACACAAACACACAATCCTTTCAGTCATCACCAGTATAATCTGATTCACGAACAAACGCCTCTTTTGTATCAGTCAAAAAAAAAAACACTTCACAAACTGAAAAAAACTAGTCTGGATGACAACAAATAGTTGAAGATAAACATTAACAAAGCTTTATTACTATTATGATAAATGATATCTCAATTAAATACTTAAAAACATTAAAATATTGTAGCATCAGCTACACACACATGCACACTATAAAACATGTAAATAAATAATAAAATACTAAAATATATAAATAAAAAACATGAAATATTGTAGCATCAGCTACACACACACATGCATACTCTAACACATGTAAATAAATAATAAAATAATAAAATATATAAATAAAAAGCATGAAAATATTGTGGCATCATACACTTTCCCATGATACACTTTCTGACACCAGATTTCTAACTGATGTAATCATTTTAGTTTCTTTCGAAGATTAAAAGCTCCACTTGTCATCATGATATGTGTGCGACTACATGAATAAAGCATAATTCAGAAGCTGACGTTGCATCACCATTGCAAAAATAGCATTGTTTTGTTCCATTTGTAAATGTGCAGGAAGCGCCGCACTGATTTATTACACAAGTCAGCCTAATCGGTGATTCTTCCTTGTTATACACGCACAAATACACATTTTTCCCACAGCGATCTGGGAAAAAACTTGTACAAGCAGGCGGAGAAAATGTGGGCAAAAGAAGTGTGAACTCAGGAAGATGAATGTCTGGAACTGACACAAGTTTAGAGTCAAAGATGGAGAGACAAGCACACACACACACACACATTATCTAATGGAGTAGATTTAACTCATCACATGAAAACAGAGAGAGAGACACAGAAGGCTCTCCAGGCTGTGTGGAGATCAGAATCAGCAGAGCACACACAAGAGCCACAGAGAATACTGCGAAACATCCCACTTCTGCAGTCGAGCAAACAGCAGAACACAGAGCTCTGCAGAACAGAAACATAACTTACAGAACTCTGCTGCACGAGCACATGCTTCAAGTTTTGATTTAAGCAAAACATGTTTAACAAGGAAGCATTCAATTAATAAAAAATTAAAGACATTTATAATATTAACTCATTTTCTATTTCAAATAAATGCTGTTCTTTTGACCTATCTTTCACAACAATTATATTACTTCAATAGCCAAATAATGTAACATGGGAAATCCAGGAGACTTAGGAGAAATATTTTTTAATAAACAAATGCAAAGTGGAGCATTACATTTTGCACTCTGTGTATAAAAAGTAATAATAATAATCACATTTTAATTTCATAAAATAACTTATTGTTTTAATGAGACAGATGGGCCTGAATTCTAGCCGTGTATTACGGAAGATAAATCTTTTTGATTAAATCATTCATTGTTTGTGATTAGGCATGTACTCTGTATGCAAGTGCATGCAAATGAAATTATTAATGTATGGCAATTACAGAAATGCATGCAAGTTGAATGTATGAAAATAAAATAAAATAATTTTTGATCATATAAGTGCAGCGCTGTTGAGCAGAAGAGACTAGTTTAAGTGTCAGTGTAAGGAGCATCAGCATCTTTCCTGGTTTGATTCGCTGTTTTTGTTCTCTTTGTCACTCATGACATTTTCCTATGTCTTTACTGTAGGAACAATGACTGCAGTCATTTCTCGTTGGCTGTTGCTCTGGATTGTTTGCCAGTGTAAACATGTGTTTGGACTTGACACCAGATTCAGATCCAAAATCCAGAGACTCCTAAAATCCACACACATTTCAAACGTTTCAAACCAGCCCAAAACACACACACACACACACACACACACAGACAAATGTACTGTTCTTAAATATCAACTAAATATAATCACCCAGGACTAATTTTAACACACAGAGACTTATCCGAGGCAAATTACCTGTTGACAAGTAAGCTTTCAATTATCATTTCACCACTATTTCATACCATCAAACACATTCAGATGAGCCCTAACCATCAACTAAAACTTGAGCATACATTAATCAAGTCTTTAAAATGATTCCTTGGACTTTCTGCATCACTCCAGATTTGACCATACAATATTTTTTGTTCGTATAGCGTGTGAGGAGAAGAGCAGCAGAAGCAGAAGAAGAGCGAGAGACACAGAGGTGTACAGAGACAACAGATCTATTCTGGGATTTCTGAGAGAAATTTATCACATTAATGTGGGACAGAGAGAGAATAATAGACATTGCATTGTCAGCAACTTTGAAATACGAGCTTCTTTTTGGCCAGAAGCTCCCCACATCTCTCGCCGGAGTCCGAAGGAACAGTTTCAGCAGCTGCCTGTGGTGACGCACACGGCCAAAACACTGTAAAAGCACACACATGTTTCAAATGGTTCAAAACAACACAACTTTTGCGAAACGACTGTCACATGGCTGTAGTCAACAGAAGGGGGCGACAGATGGGACAGCTGCAAATGAATAAAAATGGAGGAACTATCCCACACTTTTCTGGTAGGGAGCCCAGAGTACAACTCGTTCCCTTCAGCACTCGAAAAACATCTCGATCCCTCGTTCTGTCCTGCCATAATTCATTTAGACACGAATCCAACATGTTCACACACACACACACACACACACACACGTGCTGTACACACACGCACTGGATGAATCTCATGAAAACATCATGTAGTCATATTACAGCCCAAAATCACATGTACATAATTAATTAATTAATTAATAGAATCATTATATTATTTGTCTTACTATATATATATATATATATATATATTTGATTAATATTACAATTATAAAAAACATAAAATGATAAATATATACTATAAACATACAGTATAAATTATAAGGATTATAATGCATAATATTATTAACATTATATACATACATGTTGTTACTATTATTATCATCATTATATAGGTAACTAAAATAAATAATAATAAATAAATAAATAAATAAAATAACTAATAGTAGATAAAAATAAAAAAGATAATAATAATACATATATTTAAAAATATAAATATAAATATATAAATATATAAACATAAATATAAATTAATAAACAATATATAAAGTAATAACATGAATAATATTATAATGATAAATATCTATCTATCTATCTATCTATCCATTCATCCAAAGCTTTCTATATGCATATGTGTTACATTAATCTATATTATATCTATATTACAATAAATGCAGAGGGCTTATCATAAAAAAAAAATGTAGACCCAATCTAAACCATCTTAAATTGGTGTGATTTAAGTTAAATATGACCCAGACATGTTCTTGACAGTTTGTGTTAGATTCACCCACACAAACACACACTATCCGGTCTAGCTGGAGTTTCAAAGCTTCAGGTCTTGTACTTATTAGGTTTGTTTAAAAATGACATCATCGCAGCTGCTTATGACCTCATCAGCCCAAGACACGGGAAATAGGCCACATGTGATCCGCATTAGAACATGGACTCATGCTGTGGGAGAGATTGCAAAGGATTTTAACAGAGCAGTATGAAACGCTCCACAAGAGCGACTGGATATCTGGGCAAACTTGAGACCACAACTGCCGCATGCAGACGCTCACACGTGTGACGGTGTTCACACACACACACACACACACACGCACATCCAGGCAACGTCTGGCCATTCTCAAGAGTAAAAAAAAAACTACCTCAGAAACCAAACCATCCAATGACATAAGCACACACACACACACACATGGTGGCAGCATCTGGAGACCCTTAAGATCAATGCCAAAAGCAACAGGCATGTCTACCACTGCATTTTCCATGCGTTCCTTTTGTCCACCAACCCTGCATCAGCATTCGCTCCTTCATTTCTCCTCTACTCCATCACTCGCCTCCATTTTCACTTCTCCATTTAATTATGATGGAGTCTCTGACCATACAGAAACGTTTTTGGTCTTTTATGTTCAGTTTCTTCAACTGCAGCACTCAATGATGGATTAATCAGACTGTGTTTTCATAACGTTTAATATGGAATGCTGGGAAACTACTGAACCAAAACATCTGTGCAATGTTTCTTGAATGTTCTCCCTCATCCGGGCAGAGAAAGCTTTTTTAACATGTGTATACAAATATTACACATTTATATGTTTGATTTGTCATTTAAGCAACAACAAACAGAATTATAAAACATGTAGGCAAAAATAAATAGTACAAAAGTTTGGCGCCAAAGAGATTTTGAATATTTTTCAAATCCGTTTCTTATTCTCACTAAGGCTGCATTTATTATTTATTTATTCTGATTATTTGCATCAATGTTGAAAATGTATGCTGTTAACGTGTTTGTGGAAACATATTTTAAAATAACAGAATTTCTTTGAAAGAAATCTTTTGCCAACATATAATGTCTTTACAGTTACTTTTGACAGTTCACAGATCAAAACTTAATGCTTCCTTAATGAATAAAAGTATTCATTTATTTTCCTAAAAAAACAACAACCTTAGAACAGTCATGTATACAGGAAAAATAATAACCAATCATATTACAGCCTAACACATTTCAACCAATAAAATCCTGACTCATATTATCAAGTCCCACCCCCTTTATTTTCTACACAATATTATGTTCCACTCAGACACATTTTACAACGCATCACATTATAGTAGTTAAATATCTAGTGACTGCAATTTCATGACTTTATGTCATCTCTCTTGCCTTTAAAAGTGCTGTTCTCCTTTAAAAGTGAAACTCTAAACATCAAGAATTTCTTTCTTTAAATATCTTCCTTCCTCTCTCATTTTCTACTCCAGTCAAGTGAGAGAGAATGATGATACAGATCAAGTGCAATGAGTGACGTGTGAATCATGCTGATTTCAACCACACTTCTGTAGGATTTGTCCCTCAGAGGGAGAATCACCCCCCCCCCCCCCCCCACACACACACACACTTCTGCTGACCTGCACTGTACATGTGCTGTGGAAACCCCCTCAATGATGTCAGTAGACATGAGCCTCAAACTCCTCATCCTGACCAGAACTTTCCACAAAAACATCACCCTTGCCTCTATGTGTGTGAGATATTTATGCACTGTTAAATATGAAGCAAACTTTTCCATCTGATACAAACCTAAAACTGATAACAGTGTGATGCTGCAGGAGATCTGCCTTGCAGTGGAACTCTTCTACATGTGCAAAATCATGGGTAAAAGGGTAGGCCTATAGTTCACCCTAAAATGAAAATTACTCCATGATTTACTAGTTTCTGCAATAGCCCAAAAGAAGTCTAATGAAATGCATCCATCCATCATATATAGTGTCCCACACTGATCCATGGAGTGAATTAGGGCTGTCACGATATTCGATTTTTTTATGTTTCTTTTTTACCCAAAGAGCATTATATTGATACTGATAAACGCAGGGCACAATACTCTGGCTTTCTCTGTCTTCTTTGAAGCTCTTATGAAATAACCATAGAGAAAATACTGTCAAGTTCAACAGTATGATGAATAAATATGTTGCCATTTGTTAACATTAATGTATTAACGAACATGAATGAACAATGAGTAATTCAATGTTCATGTTCATAGTACATTAATGTTTACAAACACAACTTGTGATTTTAACAATGCTTTAGTAAATGCTGAAATTAACATGACCTAAGATTAATAAATGCTGTGGAAATATTGATCATTATTAATTATTTTATTAGAATGACCACAGATGAGGCATTAAGTGCATGGCACTGTGACCAACTTAACATTTTACAGAGTTTAATGTAGCAATGTGGTCGCTCAGTTTTTCAAGATCCGTTTTAATCGTGTAACTGTTCATAGATTTGAACAAAGAAAGAAATAAAGTGTTACTATGCACAGGCCGTATTGATTGCAAATACAAAAATAAGACGAGTAAAGAAAACGCGGGTACTTATTAAAATATATGAACAAGAAAAACCGCTGTTAATAGGTTATAATATTTCCCAGTCTATGACTAGTAAAATAATAACAACTGATGAACACAGTTCTCCTCAGAGTAGCTGCGAGTGCTGCGTCTTCTTCTTGTGTGACAGGTGTCAGAGTTAAGGCACGATACTGCCACCTGGGCACTCAACCAGGTACTGTTACCAAGTATTTACATGTGGTGTCATCATAAGAGAACTGTTCATTTAAAATATTGCGGTTATCACTAATACCGGTATATCCTCATACACTAAATTAACACGATATCGATAATTGTGTATTTGAATATCATGGTTATCGTCAATCGCGACAGCCCTAGAGTGAATAAAGGCCTTCTGAAGCGAATCCATGCGTTTGTATAAGAAAAATATCCATATTTTATAGGGATGCACGATAATATCGGCACAACATCGGTATCGGTATTATTTCACTTGGAGAATATCGGTTTGGTTCATCGGCAGAAATATTCATATCGGCCGATACCGATGATGGTCATTTTAAGCTTTTATCGGCCGATTTGAATATTTCTGCCGATGAACCAAACCGATATTCTCCAAGTGAAATAATTGACCTGTTTTTCAGATGTGAATGTCTGTCTACATTTGTAAAATAATAAATTTATGGTAGAATCAGTACAGAAGAGATACATGGATTTCTCTTTAGTAAAATTAAAGTTTAAATATATCAGGCGAAAAATTTGTATATATATCGATATCGGTATCGGCATCGGCCAAAATTATTTTGAAAATATCGACATATCGAATATCGGCCAAAATCCAATATCGTGCATCCCTAATATTTTACACTTTACGAACAGTAATCTCTAGATTCTGCTAACTGTCTTTAGTCCGTTCACAATATTTCATCACAGTTCACAACAGTGTTTTGGACTATTGAAAAAAAAAAAAACACCTATTCACTGCCATTATAAAGCTTGGAATAGCCAGGATATTTTTTTTAATATAACTCTGACTGCATTTGTCTGAAAGAAGAAAGTCATATACAACTAGGGTTGCTTGAGGGTGAGTAAATCATGGGGTAATTTTCATTTTTGGGTGTACTATCCATTTCAATAAACATTTTGGAGTGCTTATTTCAAGTAATATGAAGTTTACTCATACAAATTAAAATGAAATCATTGAGTTCATCCCAGTGTATTCTGGGACTGTCTTCTATTAAGTACACGCTGTTGATTTAAGCCAGAATGAGACATCTTAGAAGACAGCACCATTTTGCACCCTAAAGAGTGTCTAGACACAAACAAAAAAACATGTCTAGACAGCTCACAGGCTCACAAACATGTTTTAAGAAAAAGCTACAGAAATGTAAGCAAACCTAAATTAACCCAATATTGCTCATGAAATACTGCTTCATGAAAATGACACTCTTTTAGTTTGTTTTCTCTATGATGTCTTTGGTCTCTTCTCTCTGTTTATCTTACAGGTCCATAGTGAAATGTGTCAGCGTTTAAGAGAATTGAATTACATGTGCAGCTTTAGAAATGAAATATGATTTCGCTGTGTGTATACGGCAGGGGTTTGGTTACGGTTCTGTGGTGACTCGGTGTCTCGCTCTGTGGAAAAAAGCACACAGCTCTTTCCATTTTCTCCAAACACTTTAACTTCAAACAGAAAGGTAGACCAAACCTTAAAGACAGATCAGCATTCCATGAACCCTGTGCGTCTGCGGTCAAAACCCTCGGGATCAACACTAGCATTACCTACAGTCCTTCTGAATGACTCACATTCACTCACAGACTCTTCCAATCCCACAACCCTTCAGCTTTTGCTAGCAACACACACCGAGATTGAACAAACAGCAGCAAATTCAATTTTTTGTGTATTTCCGAATGGTACGGCTTCCTGCATACTGCACCAACACGGAAAAAAATGGACTTTCACTCAGAAATGATTTGCAGATTTCACAAATAATTACAAAGAAAAGGCAAGTAACACACACACTTAAACATGAACCTTTAAAGAAGAAAGACTTAATTGTATTTTCTTGTAAAACGTTCTTTGATTTTTTTACAACTTTGAAAAATAAAAATACACTTTTACTGTGTATACACTGTTTATTATCTACTACATTTAAAAATTTGTATGAAAGATAACTCAAAGGAATTGAAATGCTAAAAATGTCACCACATTGAATATTTAATTCAGCAAGGGCCATAAAGACTTTATCTCTGAAATATGAAGCATTATTATTTTGCACTTTTGCCCAATATTGTGCAAAATTATGTTAACTCTTTACCCTCTAATCTAACATCACAAAAAAATATTATTATACAATAATTGCATTCTTTCGCAAAAGTATTGCATTTCCCCCAAAAATTTAGCATTTTCTCATGAAATATTTGCATTCTCTCATAAAAGTACTGCATTTCTCTCTAAAAACGTTGCGTTTCCTTGCTAAATATTTGCATTTTCATGCAAAAGTATTGCATGTCTCTAAAAAAAACGTTTTCTTAAAAAAATATTTGCATTGTCTCTCATAAGTATTGCAATCCCCCCAAGAAACTTAACAATTCTCTCACCAAATGTTTGTTTCTTTCAAAAAGTTTTGCAGATGAGACACATTTTTCCTCCCACCACCTCATATTAATTCGAACACAAAAGCTTTGTGAGCGAACACAAAATGTCTCAGAAAAATGATAACGTTTTGCGAGCAAATGCGAAAGATCTGAAATTGATCATCGCTGTCACAGATAACGTGAGTAGCATGTTAGAGTCTGACCAAATACAAGCACAACCACACTTCACATGCACTGTATGGTTATTTTAAACGTTTATGGTTAACCTGACTATTACACAGACAAGCAAACATGACCGGTCTATAAACCCTTGTGCCACAGGGTAACCCTACAATCTCACATTAGCACTACATAACGACGAGTTGCTAAACAAACACTTCTCCACTGGACACAGTCACAGAGAGGTGCTGAAACACTTCAACACTCGGTGAAGACCACAGACACATGTCCACAAATCTGAAGGCCCACAACACACAGACAACAAGAGTGAAGAAAAACAGCCCGACACAAAGATCTCTCAGTTCTTCCTCTCAGACAGCAACAGCTCGCCTCAGACCGCTGAGACACAACAGTGCAATAAAAGCTTGAGAAGCCTCTAAAGCCCCTTTCACACTGTACGTCCGACCCGGCATATTGCCAGAACATTGCCGGGTCGCCTTCTGTGTGAAAGCAACCACGTCCCGGGATTGATTCCGGCATTGAACCCGGGTCGGGGACCTAGTAACATTGCGGGGTTCGACCCGGGACGAGCGCTGTGTGAACAAAAGCCAGATCTAATTCCGTGTCGAAGTGATGACGCGCGTTATGGCGCGACTCTTTTAACGGATGTTTTGAAGGAAGATCAACATTCGCAATGCAAAAATATGTGAAAAACTGTAATGAAGCACAGATCAGTTAGTTCCTCACTTTCCGCGCTGACGCCGAGATCGTTTGCTTGCTTCAGTGAAAGTATAACGTGCCTAACGTTTTCAACTCGTACATTACACGTCACGCGCTGATGTCACGTGTCGTTACGGGATCTTACGGGTTGTGTGTGAACGCACGCACATATCCCGGTTAATCACTGGCAGTGTGAAATTGCAAAATCTAGCGACCCGGAACAATTGCCGGAACACTTTACCCGTGTATCTGCCGGAATGGCAGTGTGAAAGGGGCTTAAGAAGACGCTTTGAGTAGATGTGATTCCTCCTTACCTCAAACACCTCCTCATCCAGGATACGTGTCCCGAAGACCACAATGCCTTTGGTGTCGATGATGGGGTGAGGGCTTCTGGATAGCGTCCGTGTCACCTTTTTCTTACAGTCAAAAACCAGAGTGATGCTCTGTTTGTGAACGCTGATCGCCACACGGTGCCACCTGACACAAACACACACACGAATGAGGGTCAGTCCATACATGTGTCTATCTATCTATCTATCTATCTATCTATCTATCTATCTATCCAAATTTTCCCTATGCATATGTATTATTTAAGTGTTTCTGCAGTGTTTATGTAGTTAAACAGGGTGTCACACCTGTGTCTTTTCACCTGTGCAGGTGCTGGCTTCACAGCCGTGTAACAGATTAAATATGTCGCACATCAAAGCTAATAATGAAAACCAAACACACTAAATCCTAACCAGGCATGAACTAACCAGCCCTGCAGTTTCCAGTGTCAAGAAAATAGTGACAAAAACACACAATCATTTCATATTTATTACACGGCTTATGGTGCGGCTTACTTTCCGTCCGCCAAGTTGACCCCTCTGAAGAGCGGGTAGTCCTCCGGGCCGGGTTTGCCCAGGTGATCCTCATACAGGAAAACAGGAGAGCGTCCCACCTCCAGACCAAGCTGCTGGATGCCCTGTTCGTTATACACCGACAGCAGGAAGGACTGACTGCCTTTCTTCGGCTTCACCGTCGCCAAGATGGAGAAGTCCTCAGGAAACATGGATGCTAAAGAGGGACAGGGTGTTATTTTTGGAATTCAAAAGGGTTTTGGGGGGTTTCTGGGCGCAAAAGACTAAGGACAGTGTATGACCGTGCATTACATCATGTCTATGAGCAGACAGACGCTGTCAGGTAACAAAGATAAAGTGTTTAACATGGAGAAGAGCAGAATGGAAAACGGTTGGATCTCTGGCACATCTTTGGGAAACTCTTTAACAATGTGTATGTGTGTGTGTGTGTGTGTGTGTGTGTGTGTGTGTGTGTTGATAAGAGTCTTGGATCTACTGGGAGGGAGTAGAGAGAGCAAGAGAGATTGCGAGAGTAATGAGGAGAGCAGCTGTTCCCTAAGAGACATTTTATTACCTTAATTCATCTAGCAGAGAGAGGTGAAGAGAACAAACACAGAGAGAAAACCACAAATACAAACAGAGAGAAAAACATCTGAATATGAACATTCTGTCACTGTTTACTCAACACCATGTCGCTCCAAACTACGACTTTTGTTCTTGTGAGGAACATAAAATGTGATGTTTATCGGCGTCTCAGAGTTGACTCTTTTCCATACAATAAAACTGAATGCTGTCAAGCTCCAAAAAGGCCAGAAAAGCATCATAAAAATATCATAAAATTGCTCCACGTGATTGATTATAGTCATTTTAAAGAAATGTATACTTTTATTCAGCAAAAACTGACATTAAAGGCATTGATAATGCAAATGATTTCTATTTCAAACAAATTCTGTTATTTTAAACATTCTATTCATCAAAAAGAATACTGAAAAAATATAAAAATATAAACCAACACTACTGTTTCCAACATTGATAATAATCAGAAATGCTTCTAGTTTTTTTTAATTGTAGTAATATTTCACACTATTACCGGTTTTTCTGTATTACAGCAAATAAATACAGCTTTTTTGAGCAGAAGAGACTCATTTCAAAAACATAAAACAAGTGTATTTAAGACCATAATTTTATACTGTATTTTATTTGCTTAAAAATGCACACTTTCTGTCACTTCCTATAACCCCTGATTTCATATTTGAATCTAAACCTGACAAAAAAACGAGACTTGAGTGTTTTATGGTGCTTTTTTGAAGCTGGAGAGCCCCTGGATCCTGTCTGGAAAAGAGCAGATTTTAGAATGACATTTTTGGGTGAACTGTCCCTTTAAGACTGTCAAATTTCAAAAACCAAAGAAAGAGAAGGAAAAAATTGAGAACTTAAACAGTCTCTTTCTAAAATGGGAAAAACAGACATGAGTTTTATCGTATGCACACACACAACATGTGCCAAACAGATGCCCACTGCCAGGGCGTCTGGGAAAATCTAGGCTGCTTGGACAGGAAGTGAGTTTTCCAGTCATCCAAAAGACAAAGCATCCATACATCTGTGCAGTAAACACACCTGATGAATGCTGCAGTGTTTAGTGTGTTTATGCCATTGTGTGGATGGAAACACTTTGATAAACTGCACAGGATTCGAGTCGTTACTGGACTTCAGTACCTTCCCAGAATCCCATCTCCATCTCTAACTCCTCCTTTCTCTCCTCTGTTTATGTCTGAAGATATTTTTTCAGTCTTCAGAGGTGATTCTGCTCAAGTCACACCATTACAGACAGTCTACATCTCTAAAAACCTCATAAAACACACGTCTCATAAAAAAACTAATGAGGTTATTTGAGGTCTGATCTGCACAGATTTCTTAAATATCTCCAAAATGTTAATCATCTGAGGCGTCCTCTGAAAACAGAGTTTCATTTCTGCTTTTGCTTACATTAAGAGCTTACTGTGTGTATAAATGTGCAGAAATGAAGAGATGGCACCAGCCACCAGACGATCCTTAAGATATTTAACGGGAGGCGTTTATCTAAAAAACAAGCTGTGCAGAGAAAACCACTGCCACTGAAAACAACCTTAACTCCAGTAACAGTCAATGAGCAAACCGTGAACATTATATTCTGCGTCTAGACATATTTTATTAGTTTCATAATAGACCAGTGATATTTTAGTATTATTTATACACTACTGTAGTTTTTATTAATCGTTTGAACTCGCTTTTATGCTTATATTTTCATTTTAGCTTAATATTAAGTAATTTTGCTATCAATTTAGTAATTTCATGATTTTATTGATCTCTTTAGGTCTTCATAACCAGTGTTGTTATTGTTGACTTAAAAGCTGGCATAAAATAAAATATAAATTTTACATGAAATGTTTAAAATGTTGCCTTGATAACTGACGTTTAAGTTGAAGTACTAAAATCATTAAAACTGAACAAAAAAACTATAAATAAATAATATACGCCATAGAATAAAAATGATTGTTTACACTCAAAATGAGGGAGAAATAGACTTTTCTTCTCGAAAATTGCAATTTTACAGTATATCATGCAATTGAAAGTCATACATTTGCGATTGTGAGCTAACATCTCGCAATTCTGACTGTTTTACACATTTTTATCTTACAATTTCGAAAAAAAAAAAAAAAAAACTGAAAAGGTAAGAGCTATGAGATATAAAGTCGAAACTGTGAGAAATTTTATATTTTATATCTCACACTTTAGAGAAAAAAAAATTGAAATGGAAAGTAAAAATTGTGAGATATGAACTCAGAATTTTGTGAAAAAAAGTCTAAAGTCTAAATTGCGAGATATAAACTTGGATTTGTGAGTATTGTGAGTCTCAATTAACTTTTTCATTTTCTTTTTGGCAGAAATAGGCTTCCACATGTAACAGTCTATAAATAATGTACCATGTAAAACCCTGTGACATGCATGCATACAGTGTGTGTGTGTGTGTGTGTGTGCATGTGTGTGTGTGTAAATAATAAAACTTTACATGACACTTTTATGATTTCATGAGGATTGTTACATGCTCACACAAGTGTCATGTTCACATGCAAGGACCAGCTTTACACACACACACACACACACACACACACACATATGACAACAAGAGATAATCTGTGCTTTTGTCCTGGTTTCCTGTGTTAAACACTGGGCTGAAGGTCAAAGGGGTCATCACTCTGGAGACGAGGTCTGCCCATCACTAGGGCCATATGAAACACAACCAGAGTTCAGAGAGTGTGTGTTATCTACGGTCTCATCTCTCCCTTCTCCTCCAGCCAGAATTAGGTCTTTATGCAGAAACCTAAAGGAATGCAGGAGTCTTCGGACGCTGAGGAATCACATTACTACATCCTGAATCCCTGCACTCTCTACCTGAAGTGATTACAAGATCCTCTTTTACAGATCAAACTAATGGTTAGGTCTATAAGTACAACTGAACAGTTCATTAGTCTTAAGTTACTACACTGAACAAACTGATGCTGTTATTCACTCCAAAATTGGTTGCTCTTGATTTTACAGTACGTGTACTTACATGTACTTACAGTGTATTTATCTAAGAAAGTTCTGGTAATACAGGGTAATTACATGGGGTAAGGTTAGGTTTGGGGTAGTTTCAGGGTTAGTACCTAGTTGTTACATAGTTGTTGTAATTACTATAATAAGTACATAGTATGTACACGAGGAACAGGACTGTAAAATAAAGTGCTAAATTTCACAAATAATTACAAATAAAATAAAATTAAATTAAATAAATAAAATTAAATTTTATTTTATTTTCACATGTATGTATATGTATATATTATGTAAACAAACTTTTATTTTGGATTTGATTAATTTTTATTAATTAATTTGACAGCCCTAATTTACTTAATAAATTAAATTACAACAAAAAGATCAGCACTAAGCATGACATTTTAAAGTAGAAAGACTGAAAAATATAAATATAAATATTATAAATATAATAAACAAATAGATAAAATAAATAAATATATTCTATCCTTACCTTATAAATAATTAAAATGAATAAAATTTTAGATTAAAGCAATTTTATTTATTTTTTAAATAAGAATTAAACATGGAATTTTGAAGTAGAGACTGAAATAGCATTCACTTGTAAACCGAACACCAATATTCTTTCTTTGTCTTATTTACAGCTTATTTTAAAATATTTTTTACAGTGTAGCTTAAACTGGTTTGCTGATCCTTAAAGGGTTAGTTCCAAAGATAAATGGAGGTCTTACGGGTTTGAAACAACAAGAGAGTAAGTTATTAATGACATAATTTTGCTATCTGGGTGAACTAACCCTTTAAACTGGTTTTGGAGATTGGCAAAGAGCTCAATATCCCATTTAAAACCAGCAAATCAGACCATGTTGGGAAACCAGTTAAGGTTCAGCTGTGTTTTATTGCATATTCCTTTTATAGCCAGAGTCTCTGTTTTTCATCATGTCTTTCTAGACGTTTGGCTTTCCACCATGTTTACAAACCATCACCAGAACTCCAGTGACCTATGACCCTCTCTGTTACCCTGGAGACACGACACAAAAGGAAGACAATGGCCTTATGGGTATGAGGAGGAGGAGTGAGACAAGAAGAGGAGGAGGAGTTATGAAATGATGTAGAAAAACAAAAGGAACTTTTTGGCCATGAGAGATTCTAGCCAGCTGCATGTGTGTGTGTGTGTGTGTGTGTGTGTGCATCTGAGTGAAGAGTGTACAGAAACAGATGCATTGTATTTGGAGCGATGGATGATTCATTTCTTCCATATGCTTTCATTCTGCCCGTGTGATTCTCAAGCAGTCAGGCGTGTGTTTATTTAGCTGTACTTAAGGGACAAAATCATCCCCAGAAGTGAGTTCAATCTGACACAACCTCCCTTCTGAGGACAGCTGGGGACATCCTCAAAGCTAAAACGATTCAGAAATGATGTGTTTTTTTAGAATTAAGACAAAAAACAAATATGAATAAGCATAATCAGATGAAACCAAATGCAAACAGAAGTCAATGACAAATCAAATCTACTTTTAATAAATGTGTAAACATTTATACTGAGCTGCATTCATGAGTTTTATTATATAAATATATTCAATTTAAAATAATAATAAAATAAAACAATATATTTTTCCTTATATTTTTCATACATAATCAAATAAAATATAGTTAAAAAAAAAGCTTTAATATTTTTTTATTTTTTTATTTTTTCCTTTCATTTGTTTCAATGTAATTTATTTCATTAATAAAATAAATAGATATTTATCTTTACCTTATAATTAATACAAAATGTAATTACATAAAAATTTTAAACATTCCGCATTGAATAAATATTTCCTTCTCCAGTAAGAAAACTAATGGTTTAGTGCATAAGATTTTGGGGTTATCTTAAAAGGCAGTATGTTTTCCTATATGCATATGCTATATATGTTTAAAATGGCCTTTGCTCCAGTAACATGCTTATGAAGCTTAAAAATAGTGTCTATGTAGGCAGCATACTTGAGTCTGCAACACAGTCAGTGTGATCTGAAGTAAGAGACTCTTACTTCAGTTTGATTTAGTCTCATCTAGTTTAGTCTCATTATGCTGGTATTGCATCTCTCTCCCCGTCTGCATCATCTCTCCCTCCTTCCATCAAATTCTTGAAATTTTCTGAGTTCCTTTCAAAAGGACAGTCTAGGGCACCATGACTCTGTGGCAAGTCAGAGAGCAACATGGACAGCAAGGCCCAAGTATCCACGTACTAGAGATATGGGTTCATGCATGCTCACGTGTGTGTGTGTGTGTGTTTTGTACTCACAGGGGTAGAGTTGTTTAGTTGGAGTGCTAAGCTGTGCATCTTTTGTGACTCTGTAGGCGACATCAGGCCCTTTCGATGACTTCCGGTGTGTGCAGAAGCCTGTAGTTTTCGATACACCCTCCGGCAAACTGTGAAAATCTAAAATCTTTAGGAGATCGGCTGGCTCAGCTGCAGAGAGAGAGACAGAGAGAGAAGCAAAATGAGTTCACAGCTAATTCAGATTACATATACAAGCCTACAATAACCTCTCAGAAACTGTAACACAGTTATTCAACTTTCACACTTTAGCACAGTCTATTATATTATATTATATTATATTATATTATATTATATTATATTATATTAACAAATAAAATTTTTTACAATTCCCTAGGTTTTACAATTTTTTATTTTATATATTAAAATAATAAAATACAATAAAACATATACATATATACTGTAAATAATTTGCCTTTACCATAAATCTAATTCAAGCCAATTATATAGATAAAAAATAATAATAATAATAATAATTTATTGGTTATTATATTATATTATATTATATATATATATATATATATATATATATATATATATATATATATATATATATATATATATATATATATTTGTTATATATATATATATATATATATATATATATATATATATATATATATATATATATATATTAAAATATATATATTTTTACTTTTATTCATTATGTTCATGGTTAATTATTTACACATATTTACATTATTTGGAATTAAAGTTTGAGGTATCTTTAAATAAATACAGAAAATACATCAAATGAATCTTTTTTATTGAATTAAACATGCACTTAGTATTTCTATCAAGTCAGTATGCAGGCTGAAAATTGTATTATACATTGTGCAGTATGTAATAAAGCAGTAAACTAAGTCATTATGCCCACAAAACCACAAATCTGTCCCTAGCAACCTAAAGCACCAATAGAACAAGTGACCACAGCTCAAAAAACCTAGCCAAGTGTTTCATGTGTTTTAGAGGTCAGCTGACCATGCAAACACTGGATACACTGTCTACAAAATCACACACAACTTTTCCACTCTCTCTGGTGGAGACCACACACAGTTCATCCGTCTGCTGTGTGACAGGCTTTAAACCCTCACACACACACACATGGTAAAGTGTCTGTGGTGTGTTTAGGTGTTCAACTTGAGCAGCAATTTCATTGTCTGCAAATCACCTCCAGCTGTAGCCTGTTGAAGTCACTTGATGAACACACACACACACACACACACATCCCTGGTCATTATCTTAAACACATCTATTTACATGAGGACAGAGTGACAGACAGTGTTTATCATGAGCGCTCTGATTCTGATCAGGTCAGTCTGGTTGAGAATACAGTTTCTGCAGAGCGTTTACATTTTTCCTTCAGTTATTTAGATAAAAGTCCACCTGTTCGTTTTGCGTAAGAGCTCCTACAAGATACATTTGGATCTGAAGCGTGCAACTTTAAAACTGAAGCAGGTCAGTTTTTTTGTTAAATCAACATGAAACTAAAGTTGACCCTATTTACTCTTTTATTACACATTCTTGGTTTAAATTCTGAAGGATTTGCTATATATATATATATATATCCTGTTTTCACTCAGACATACTTTAAATTAAAGCGGTAAAATGTGAGTTAATGACTTAATGAATTCTCTTATTTTAATAAAAAATAAATAATACATTTTGTTAATAATATTACAAATGTTACAAATAAAAAAGTTAATGTTAAAATAAAAATTATAAATGATAAAAAAACAGTATTTTTTTTTCATTTTTATAAATAAATAATCATAAATAATTCTAAATACATATAATTTATAAAATTATATATATATATATATATATTATATCATGCTTTTTGTTGCATTATGGCATTCCTGTAGCTCATTAGCAATGCTGAAAGGACTCAATTCTTAATAAAATACATAAACTTGAATGCAACATAAGTTGGCGATGGATAAAAGTTTATTCCAAATGCATAAATGCAAATGTTATTTCAATGTATTAATAAAAGTTGCAATAAAGTGCTACCGAACAAACTACAAAATATTCAGGAATGACATGAAAGAAAACGTAAAATAATAATGCACATTTTAATTATATACTCTAAACACAATGCAACTGGTCTAAATAGAAATATTACTAAACTAATTCACATTCAACACATAGACACATACATTAACAATACAGAGCAGATTTTGCTGTTGGATGTTGTTTCCAGACATTACCAAAGACTTCAGATCATTTGATTTTAGTGTGAATGAATAATGAACATTCATTTTTTAAATCTGCTTATTTTGGCAGACGGCAAAGCTCATGTAATTGACTTTGGCAAGTGTTGGGTAAAAGCAAAAATGTAATACCAGACAAGATCACGTAAACACATTTTTACAATCTGAGGAAATTACTAGTACACATCATCACGAAATGGGACACTATAATCATAGATTACTAAAATTAACGCGTACTAAAAATATGCAGCGACTGCGATAATTAAACTGATTACACTATTAATGAATCTTTTTTTTTTTTTTATGCGGAGCTGTGATAAGCACCTGTGGAAACAAGGCATCAGAGCAGCGAATCGCTGAACCACGTTGAGGTTCTCTGGTTAGCCAAAACTATTCAGCCGTCCCTTTCAAAGTAGCAATGAGGTTCGCCAAGATAAAAACACATCGCTATGGTTTAACAACAAAGGAATGCTTTAATAAGCTGTTTCATTATATATTATATATATATATATAATATATATATATATATATATATATATATATATATATATATATATAGGTCTTAAAATGACACACTTTACCAGTTTGATGATAATGTGGTGTCAATCAAAAAAATCTTAATTTAGATTTAGCAGATTACGTTTTGTTATAATTTAGCAAGATGTGTATATAACAAACTATGTCTCATGTAAACACACTCAGATGCTGCTTGCATCAACATTTAATGGGAAAATATACGAGCGCTTGCATGCAGAGCTAATATTTGCCTCAGTATATGTATATATATATATATATATATATATAATTCTTAAGGATGTTTAAGGGAAAATCTGTTTCTAGACCCACAGCAGGGAATCAAGAACCTGAGGACACACGTGTGACCCAGTAACCCCACTTACAGACGTACAGCATTGAGAAACAGAGAACTCCTTTAGAAAGCACATCTATACAAACCCTCTTAAAATAGTGTTTATTTATTTTACTTTTTTGCTGCATGGTTCTCTAATGATTCAATATATCAACTATAGGTGCAGTTTGGGATTGGTAAGATTGACAAATGCAGCATTTCTTTGATAATAAATACTGTAAAAACTATTTGAATACATTATAAAAATCGAATTTCTTCCTGTGATGCGCAGCTGTATTTTCAGCATCATTCCTCCAGTCTTCAGTGTCACACGTCCTTCAGAAATCTTTCTGATGTGTGATCTGCTCATTCTGATGAACATTTGAATAGCTTTCGTAGCATTAAAAATGTATTTACTGTTGCTTTTGATCAATTTAATGCATCCTTGCTGAATAAAAGTATTAATTTACATTGACAAATAAACTATATTAGCTGGTAAAAATAAATTATGCTGATCCTTATTCATTTCAATATTTGGTGCCTTTTATTGCTGTTGCTGCAATTTAAAAAAGCAATAAACAATACAAAAATAAATACCAATTACTACAGTAAAAAACACTGCTTAACTAGCTTGTTGCTTTAATTAATCAGATACAGTATTGTGTGCATTGTGGGTTGAAATCTATTGCTTAAGTTCACATTTTACCCATTCGGGTAATACATGTTTGTGTACTGTACATATTTAAGCCATACTGTAAGTGAATCTGATGTTTTACTACAGCTCAGGTTAAGAGGAATCTATTAACATCCTGTAAAATATCATGTTAAAATCACCCAAACATACGGTACAGGACCTGTTCAGGTGAAGCACTCGAGTTCACCTTACAGCGCTCAGCAGGAGTGTTTACACTGCGTGTGTGTGTGTGTGTGTACCCTCTTACTGAGGAACACAAACATCACCTGTTGAGATTTACTCTGTCACCTCAGTACTTCCCTCAGCAAACACCCTACAGACCGCAGCTCAGGTCATTAAAGAGCACTTATAGGAAAGACCAATTCCTTTTCCTAAACATCCACCACCTCACAGACATTTCCTCAGATGATATAATCAGACAAAAATGTTTGCAACTAAAATGCACATGAAATAAGCTTATTTCTTTATCGCTTTTTGCTTTAAAATGTTCACAATAATTGTGTTAGCATTAAGTATGTAACTCAAAAAACAGCACACACCTCACCTGAACACACTTACGTTCAGATCATAACAGGTCAAAACTTGACTGTTTGATCACTTTATAAATGTTAAAGCGACTCAAAAGCTCATTAAACCAAATCGTACTGAATTAAAGAGCTTTGCTGTAATGCTAATATTAGATTTGAATTTCCTGAAGGAAATAACATAGCTTCCAAAGCAGCAAGAAAAAATGTGAAACTTTTAAGCAAGTCTACCTTTTTTAAGTTTGTATAAAATGACATTTTGGTTTGTTCTATGAAGATGGATACAGATTAACAAAAACATACGCAATTCTATATGCAAATAAATGCAAGAAAAAAGATAAATCACATTTCAGTTTTCTAATACTACACACATTATACATTATATATATATATATATATGGACCTCTCGCTAAGGACGGTAATTAAAAATGAAGCCATCACATGATCCCAGCCTGGATCTCCATCACAGCTTCATGAGAATCAAACAAATGGTCAGTGTTCAGCACAGAATGATGTTTGGTTTCAGCAGAGCTCTGCTGGGGTCACTGAGGTCATTCTCTATAAAACAAATCATCATTTTTGACCTGCACTTGAGCATGACATGCACAATCTTTCAATATGCACACAGGGTTGGATCTTCCTAACTGATTTTGGCTGAGTCCAGTTGCTCTTGAAAACACAATCATGTGTGAGAGACACTAGCAAACACACACACACACACACACACACACACACACACACACACACACACACACAGGAAGGTTAATGGAGGAGACACAGGAAGACAGTTGGCAAGACGAATTCTCTCTCTCTCTCTCTCATTCTCTCTTTCCCATCTTGAGACAGTGACCAGACTAACTTATTATTTTTAATCACAAAACAACAGGAAATGGATGAGATAAGAGAACGACACACATACTTATTTCCAGACACAAGTCCATGCATTTATATTTTTCTGAACCTCTGACCTTAAGTATTAATCTTAACCACTGTCACATTCAAAACACATTAGTAATTACAGTATAAAGACATACAGATCCCATCCCATACCATCTCTAGTTTACACATATATATCTATCATTCTGCTTGTATTAATCAATATAGATAACAGAACCAACCAGCACAAACACATAATTATAGTATAGTACAGAACTCCAATCCGAACACGTGTACAGTGTGTGTGTGTGTGTGTGTGTGTGTGTGTGTCTCATCTCTCATACAGATAACAGTGTTTCTGTTAAATGGAAAAAATGACTCAACACAAGATCAGCCCTCTGAACAACACAACCAGACTTCATATTTCTTGTTCGTTCAACTAAATATTTAACATTCACATTTACAAAAATAGGGTTTTAGATTTTTACGCAGTACAGTAATACAGTATATATATATATATATATATATATATATATATACATATTTTATATATAAGTTATATATGCAAGTTTAATAGTTTTTTTTTTTAAAGAAATAAATACTTTTTCAGCAATGATGCATTAAGTTGATCTGTTACAAAAACTTATTTTACTGTTATAAAAATATTTTTATGTTACAAAAAATCTGTTTCAAATAAATTCTGTTCCTTTAAACAAAATAAATAATGAATGAATTAATGAATGTTTCTTGAGCAAAAAATCATCATATTAGAATGATTTCTGAAAGATCATCATGACACTGAAGACTGGATGAATGATTCTGAAAATACAGCTTTCACAGTAAATATTTCCACATTCAAATAGAAACAGTTATTTTAAATTGTAGTATGTTTCCACAAACTACTGTTTTACTGTAGTTGTTTCTTTATCAAATATATGAAGCCTATGATTTTTTTTTACCTCTCGGATAGAAGCACATGACTCATCACTGGACTATAACTGCTAGGGTGTTCTCACCAGGGTGTTTCTATGTGGTTTGCTAGTGTTCTAGTGTTCTGAATGGCTGTTATGGCTGCTATGTGGTGTCTAATGCGTGTCTAGGTGGTTCTGAATGGCTGTTAGCACACTGTATTGTATTGGATTGCTATCCTGTCGCTAAGGTGTTCTGGGAGGCTGTTAGAAGGCCTGTTCTGACAGTTTAATGATCAGTTCAATCTGAGTGACTGACAGCTCCTCAACCAACAGCAGCCAATCAAGCGAGAGGAGTGCATGTGGATGCACCAATGGTGATGGCCGTCTACATTACGACCCAGTTCTTCCACATGCAGGAGTTAACTGTCCGCCAGTTAACCTTTGACCTGGACAGAGCTATAATGAGTGGGAAGGCAGGGTTCACAGAGTAAATGGGTAAAAATGCAGGTATTCGACCAGGTGCTTTTGAGATTCTTAAGCGACATTTCCTGTCTTTCAGCATGCAATTATACTTGTTATATATATTTTCTTCTCTCTCTCTC